>NC_054373.1:156561152-156861152 GCF_017654675.1 Xenopus laevis
AATCCTTCGAATCGAACGATTCAAAGGATTTTAATCCTACAATCGAAGGAATATCCTTCGATCAAAAAAAGTTAGCCAAGCCTATGGGGACCTTCCCCATAGGTTAACATTGAGTTCGGTAGCTTTTAGATGGCGAACTAGGGGGTCGAAGTTTTTTCTTAAAGAGACAGTACTTCGACTATCGAATGGTTAAATGGTCGAACGATTTTTAGTTCGAATAGCTCGATTCGAAGTGGTAGTCGTAGTCGAAGGTCGAAGTAGCCCAAAAAACACTTCGAAATTCGAAGTTTTTTTACTTCGAATCCTTCACTCGAAGTTAGTGAATCGGCCCCTTAATATTTTGTATTTTTTTTTGTATTTTTTATTTTTTTGGAGGAACTCACATCCATGGCTGTGTAATTAGGTTTGTAGGAGCAGCCTTACTGAAATAGGTAAGCGTTTTAGTTTATACTTTTTAATTAAAATCAAGTATATTGGTAGGAACACAATTTTTAACATTTTGAAACTTGCAGAAAATAAGACAATACAGATGGAGCTCTGTTTGCGGAGCCTTGGACATGCTGAGGTTGCACAACAGGACAAGCTTTCATGCTGTGAGTTACATCATGCTCCATCTGCAGCAGTTGCAAAACAAAATGAAGAGCAGCTGGAAATATGCCTGGTAGATTATCTTGTTGGTATGATTTCAAAAGCAATGTTCCCATTCTTAAAATAATATATAATTTCTTCAATACATTATATTAATATTATAGCTCATAAACCTTGTTTTCATGCTTGTAGGTTACAAATTCATTTGACCTGCGGGGGATGTGATAGACTCTGATGCACTGTTGTCTTATTTATGATAATTGCTGATGATCGGATAAAAGAATAGTGGCAATTGTTTTCTCAAAAGTAGAAGAAAATAAGACTTACCATTTTCCATAACGCTTTATATCATGCTGTGCTATTTATTGGCTCATTACAATGTTTTAAAGCTCTGAGTGTTGAAACATTACATTTGGATTAGATTCCTTTGTAACTTCATGTTGCAATTGCCTTAAAAAAGAAATAAGTGATCAAAGAAAGTGTTATAGGAACTGTGGATATGAAAAAGGCTTGAGATGGAAAAATAATTGTGGTCCTATCCTTTGTTCGTTTATTTATTTAGCAACTTAATAGGAATTATGCTAATTTAAAGGGATGCTGTCATGAGAAAAAGTTTTTGTGCCAAAACGCATCAGTTAATAGTGCTGCTCCAGCAGAATTCTGCACCGAAATCCATTTCTCAAAAGAGCAAATATGGGGCTAGACATATTGTCAGTTTTCCAGCTGCCTGCAGTAATGTGACTTGTGCTGTGACTTCAGTCACTCTTTACTGCTGTACTGCAAGTTGGAGTGATATCACCCCCTCCCTCCCCCCCCAGCAGACTAACAACAGAACAATGGGAAGCTAACCAGATAACAGCTCCCTAACACAAGATAATAGCTGCCTGGTAAATCTATGAACAGCACTCAATAGTAAAATCCAGGTCCCACTGAGACACATTCAGTTACATTGAGTAGGAGAAATGACAAACTGCCTGAAAGCACATGACCAGGCAAAATTACCTGAGATGGCTGCCTACACACCAATATTACAACAAAAAAATAATACACTTGTTGGTTCAGGAATGAAATTTTATATTGTAGAGTGAAACATTTGCAGTGTAAACAGTGTAATAATTTAGAAATAAAAACTACATCATAAAAATCATAACAGAAACTCTATGTACTGATTTGCCAACACCCACCCTTCATCCTGATGTGCGGATCCATTTCTTTTACACGTTGGTTGCTAAGGGACCCGGCCGGGTCAACGGAAGGAATGCACCACCAGCTTGCAGGATTGGTGAACTACAGGTGTGCGGTAGGATAATTACATTGTAATACATATAGAGATCCACTCATTTGGCGAGGTCGGCAAGGTGGACGATATTGGCCTGATTTGCTCGTGGGCCCTAGGGCCCAACAATCAGATCAAAACAAGGAGAAAACAGACAGTCGGATCGAGGACTGCATCAACAAACTGATACAGTCCTCGATCCAACAGGATCGACATCTGGCCAACTTTCGGCCATATATCGATCAGGGGCTGGGGAATAATCTGCCAACTTTATCTGTCGGCATCTTATATCTGCCGTGTATGGGGCCTTTAGGCAACTTTTTGCCTAAAGAGGAACTTGTGAGTAAAGAATTAACGGTAGCAAACAATGCCAGTCAGAAACAAAAGCCAAACAGATATTGCTCTCCATTAAAGTGAACCTGTCACCCAGACATAAAAATCTGTATAATAAAAGTCCTTTTTAAATTAAACATGAAATTCAATTTCTATTTTTTATTAGCATTCATAGCTGTTGTAAGCTCATTTAAAAATCTCAGCTGTCAATCAAATATTGTCTGCCCCCTCCTCTATACCTTAGGCATAGAGGCGGGGCAGACAATTACTTTCACTTTCCATTCAGCACTTCCTAGATGTCACTGCTCTCTACACATTCCCCCATTCTATTTACCATTTAATTGTTTAGCCAGGGCATGGATATGGACATTGGGTCCCCCATTCCGGTGCACAAACAGGATTCTGAGATGATGCAAGGCTTGCCTTAATAACAATGTCTTTCTGTACTCCAAAGGGATCATTAACTCAGATGCAAGTGCAAGAGTAATAAGTTGCATGAAATCCCTGAGTTGCTCATTTGAAAAGGACTTGTTTTCAGGGCTGGTTGGTCTCTGCACATATTGCTGGAATGATGTCTAACTTCGGGTGGCCACCTATGTGAGTCCCCGTTCCCACCCCACATGAATACAGAAATTCAAAATAAAGGCAATACTGTATGCATTGGGTACACACAAGCCTCTACTCTGAATGAAGTAAATGACCCCTAAAAAGTTATTAAAATAGAGCAGCATAACCACAAGTTACCAGGGGCAACAGAGGGGAGGAGAGATGGCAGCACGAAAGCCACCTGAGGGCGGCAGATGGGGTAAGGATGGCCCCTGTCGACAGGAGATATGATCACTAATGTATAATAGATTTGTTATTTACCAGAATATCACGATGGAGGACCTGAGGGTGTCCCTGGATTTAAAAGAAAGGATCCTCCATTTAGAGTTATTTCTATCCCAGTTTGCTTTGGCTTTGAGAAGCAATAATTCTGGGATTAGTCATGTTTCAGAACACAATTCATTGCCCCGTCCCCTCCCCTTTATTTGTGCAAATTTTCGTAGCAATGAGGATTGGTCATGGTGCACGGGAAGTTAAAAAAATGTTATTGTATCTCATGCACATTCCCAGTGTTTCTGAATGTGGATGTGGTTGGGCAGCATGCCGCCCCCTAAATTTCTGCAGCCCTAGGCCCAGGCCTTGGTGGCCTTTCCACAAATCTGGGCCTGGGGATACCCCATTACAGGCCAATATAAAGTGCCTTGATCCTTTGCTTGCTGCAATTCTAGTATCTATGGAGCTGGCACAGAAGTACCAATGTGCCAGGGCCAAAGTTTTTACATTTCGTAGTCACATGTAACCATATAGTTGTTAAGCACTGTCTTGTGGCCAGCATGCAAAGGGTTAAAGTAACAGAGAGAATATAAAATCCAGCTATTAACATGATGTAAAATCAAATCAAGGCCTTAATATTATACATATCTTCTTCAGCCATCTAAATTACATAGAGCTGGTGTAATGCTGACAAAATAATATGGTGCAGACAGAATTAGGATGCAAAGATTCTGCTGCAAATGAAATCAAACCATTTAATTCCCACTGGACTGTAAAATAAGATTAGGCTAGCGAACAGTCTCTATAAACTAGGAAAAGACTACTCCCTTGAATAAACACATTGGGGATATATGTGACATGTTTTGTAATTTCAGCTTTTCTTCCGTGCCTGAAAAGGGCAATAAGGGAAAAAACTGACCTTCTCCTGATTAGACAGTCAATTTATGTTCAGCATTGAGCAGTCTATAAATGTAATTCACTCTGGGAGGATAAATGACGGAAGATAAATTCGCTGATACCGTATTATAACTTATATTGCTGCCTAAGTTGTAATTTTGTAATGTTGCTTATTTCCAAATTCCTAAATACTGCAAGTGTCATGTGTAGATGTAGCATGGTGCAACTTTAATTATTCACATATATTCTGTTCAGCTATAGGGCCAAAAGACACAATTTAAAAATAGTTTGGATTTCCAACAAATTAATAAATCATATATATCTTACATGATCCTAATTTGTCAACTGTTCTCTTAGCCACGGATTCACCTATATAACATGTTAATAAACGTATGGTTGCAGCAATACAAGGCACTGAAGTACAAGAATTTGGATGATTAACACATGTATTTAGCATTTCAGGACAAACTCATGTTGTTGAAATCTTACCCATAAGGCACAAAACGCGTAAGGCTATATATGGAGATGATGTTTTCTCTTACATAAATCACTTTTTAACTGCACCAAATGTTGGAGTGAATTCCAGTTTGTGCCAGCCTGCAAACAAAGAATAAGAGTGTATATCACCTCCTAAAGCTGAAGCCCCTGGACCCCCCATTAATGTTGTTAAATTCACTTAATCTGTCACACTGATCATTATACTGGATGTCCCTATAAAACATTTGTTTTTTAGGTTATTTATCAAACTCAGATTGATGAGAGGAAAACAAAAAGCTGACCAATAACCCTGTCCTGTAAGTCTATATGGTCACACTGGAAATTTACAAGCCAGAATTCAGTTTAATGATCTGATTGGTCACAGCCAGTTTGGCTGGATCCCCTATTGAAAAAAATGTACATGTGTTGAACCCACTGGCTTATAATTAAGATATTTCAATTACCTATATGTATCCAGCTAGGGCCTATTGAACATGCTCAGCTCATAGATGGATAACTTTATCTGAACAAAATGTGGGTCAGACAGTCTGGTTGTAGCATTCTCTTTAGCCAGTTTAGTTTTAAAACATCTTTTACTCATTAAACTATATTAAATTACATAGCAAGAGACTATTTTTTTGTTTGCTTTGAGAAAAAACTTTCTATTGTTACAAAAAAGTCGACTCTGGATCATAAACTGATGACATTTGTGAAATGTAGTTATTAATGGAATATAACAAACAAAGGTATTCCCCTGTATTGAGCACATTCCAGCAGTATCTATCAGAGTACAGGTATAGGATCTTTTATCCAGAAACCAGAAAGCTCTGAATTATGGAAAAACTTCAATAGACTCCATTTTATCCAAATAATATAAATTTTTAAAAATGATTTGTACTTTTTCTCTGTAATAATAAAACAGTACCTTGTACTTGATCCAAACTAAGATATAATTAATCCTTATTAGAAGCAAAATCCGCCTATTGGGTTTATTTAATGTTTACAGGTTTTTCTAGTTGTCTTAAAGGATACGTAAACCTTAAAAATAAGTGAGTATAAAATTGATGAGGGTGCTATTCTACGCACTTTAGCAATGTACATTCAATATTTATTTATTTTTAATTCCAAGATATTAAGGGATACATGTACTGATAAAATGAATGATTGTTGTCACAGCTGTCTGACCAGTCTGACCACTAAGTAGTCAAGGAAGTTGTCAGTATAAAGAAATAGGGCTGGTCTGATGTTCTTCTGGTTAGGAAAAAAATTTGAAAAGTTTTTCAAATATTTCCTAACCAGAAGAACATCAGAGCAGCCTCTTTCTTGTTTCTTTGACTACTTGGTGGTCAGACCAGCAGGTGGCGCTGCTGTAACAACATTCATTCATGTTACCAAAACATGTATTCTTTAATATCTTCAAATTAAAAAAAAAAGAATGAATGTACATTGCAAAAGTGCTTAGAATAGCACCCTAGTCAATGTTACATTCACTTATTTTTAAGGTTTACTTATCCTTTCAGGTATGAAAATCCAAATTAAGAAAGAAAGATCTGTTATCCCATTATGGATAACAGGTCCAATTTCTGTATAATGTTCTTATGAATGTAATGAAATAGGTTAATATGTGCATAGAAATAAGACAAGTACACAACCTTACTGCCATCACTTCAGCCGAGTATATACAAAATGAGTATTTTATTTCCTCAATCATTTTCTGTTGCAGCACATAACACAGTGAACTCATCTCTTCCACCCAAGGGTTCAATTGTCTACACTCCAGACATAAAAGGGATTTTTAATTATCATCTTTCAGATGTGAAATTGTATCTTATTTTCTATGCAAACCGCCTGGTGAGATTAGTAAACTAATGAACAAATAAAATATTACTTTAGTTCCAGATGAAATTGTTTTCTGTATCAATGAAGCATAACTGATCAAAGTCAGTAGCAGTCACTAAAAGTAAGACCTTTAAAAGGATTTTATTTTTACCAAAAGTGGTATTGCAAATTTCAAATTAGAGTTTTTCCAGCACCTGTATATGATTTTATTATTGAGAACATGCTCAGAGTACTTCTGTTAACCAAAGTAATCAATAAAAAAATCAATCTGAGTGTTAATTTTAGTGATGGGCAATTTTGTCCCGCTTAGATTCGACACGAATTTCGTGAATTAGCGAAACGCCAATTTTGACTCTTTCAATGGGCGTACATTAATCATCACTAGCGTCCTAAACTGTTACTGGCGTCAATTCAATTTGCTGGTGAATTTTCAAGGCAAATTTGCGGATTTATTCATGGGCCGAAACACGTAAATTCAGCGTAAATTCGCGCCTGGCCAATAAATTCGCCCATCACTAGTTAATTTAGGTTCTCCGTTCTCTACAACAGGTGTACAGATAACTATCTGGTTCCTGTTGGTGACTATATTAACCAAGTTTTGTAGCCAAATACATGTTAAGTACAGATGAAGCCACTTTTTCTGCCTATAGCAGCCACCTTTGGCTTCAGAAGGAGCCCTCCGCTACTCAGATGCCGCAAGGACTAGTGATGGGCGAATCTGAGCCATTTGCGAAATGCTTTGAAGTCAATGGGCTTCAAAATAATTTTGACGCAAGTCAATTTTGGCACGAGCGTCAATTTTTAAACGCGTGGCTATTTGGTCCTAATGCGTTAAAGTCAATGGGAGCCTGAATAATTTTGTTGTGCGCCAATTTATATGCACGTGGCAATATTTTTTTCTTTTTGACAAGGCAGATTTTTCGCAGGCGAATTGGCTCCGCCGCTTCAAATTAATTCACTTGAAGCAAGACATGAAAATTCACCTACAATTCATGTCCGGTGAATTTATTCGCCAATCACTAGCCAGGACTTCATGTGAGAGGACCAAGGAGAGAGTTCTGAGCAGAAATGGGAACCAAACGTATGAAAGGGACAGGGAAGCAGGCAGCGTAGAGATGGAACAGGCCGGGTCAAACCAAACGGGCAAAGCGGTACCAATTCAGAGGGCAGAAACAAAGTCAAGGCCAGGGTCAACACCAAATGGGCAAAGCGGACCAAATCAGAATCCAAAGAGTGGTCAAAACAGACGGTGGTCACCGCGGTGGCGCAGAAACATGTTGCTAAGAAACTGAGACATGCGCAGTGGACTCTGAAAGATGCTAAAGAGACTTACGATGCCACTGCAGGAACTGCTGATTTTAAAAGCAGACTTATGGAAATCTTTTTGTGAGTGCAATTTTATGTATTTCTTAAAATATAGAAAACGCTTCTGCACATGTCACTCTTTATTACCCACAAAAGGAGAAGAGAAGATTGAAATTGGCAACAGAATATCTGTGCTTTGCAAGGGCGATCCTGGTCATTTTGCCACCTGAGACGACCTTCCTTTTGCCGCCTCCCACGGCACTCACCTCTTCAGTGCTGGAGGGGATCAGGGGCAGTCCACGTCGCGCTGGAGGGGTCAGGGGTGGTCCACATTGCTAGTGCAGAGAACGCAATTGCACTCTTTGCACTAGAAGAGCCGAATTTCCGGGTTGAAAAGCGGAAATTCAGCTCTTAGTTACCAGGAGCGGCATTTTTGCTGCCCCTGGAAACCAGGGCGGTGCTGCCGCCTGAGGCGAGTGCCTCAATTCGCCTCATTGGTGGAGCGCCCCTAGTGCTTTGATTAATGCAGTTACCCATCCTTGTTTAGTGAGTATAATCGACCACCAAAACCCAGTGACTCTCAGTGTGGGTACTAACTATACCCTAATTTTTCTCATCTCTCTCACTTATAATAATCACAAGTTTGTTGTATTTAAGTCAATTTTCAGAATTCACCTTTCTTGAAATTCTCTAATTCTTAAGATGATTATTGGGGGGCACTGATCTAAGTGATTGTTTGAACACTTTTTGGATGTCATTTTAAAAATAGAATATTGCATTATATTATTGTTATGTTGTTCATCCCTCAAAAAATATTAGTTTTGAGGTGTACTGCGATATATATTGGAACTTGTCATTTTGAAAGTGGAAGAGAGCCTGACAATTGCTGGACTAGGGACACACCAGGTTTGGGATTCACTTCTTGTTATTTTTGAGCAGATTGGCAAAGTCAGGGACAGGCAAGGGTCAAGAACAAATATAAGATTTTGAAAACACACCCAGGAACCAGTGACGGAACTAGGTGGGGGCGGGCCCTGGTGCGAGCCGTGCAGCCAGGCCCCGCCCCCACCCTCTTCCGTGTGGCGCTGCAGCCGACTCCAGCCAGCGTGACTGCCGGGGGCCCAATTGCACCCCCTGCTCCCCCGGTAGTTACGCCACTGCCAGGAACTTTGGAATAGACCTTTACGTTGGGCAACGTGAAAGGGAAGATGTGCCTTTAAAAATTAAAATTTTTGCGCCAAACGTGGTTGAAGAAAACCAAGAACACCCGAGTGCTGCGCAAACCCAGAAATCAGGAGCGGCGCAAGAAGAAAGTGTCCCTGCCGTCCCACTAGACCGCCAGGTAACTCTTACATTAACTAAACTCATTTAACTCACTTATCCCATTTAATACAGAACGTTGCGTCACAGCATCCCATCTAATTAAAGAGTGAACAATGGTAGTATTATATTGTTCTTGGAAAGGTTAAATTACATAACATACATAAATTACATAACTTTAGATAACACGGTTTCCTCATTTTATCTCAAGCCATGACGCATTTCACACACAAATCCAAGTGGCTTCATCTGTAGGTGGTAAAAATATAATCTATAGACATAATCTTACTAAGAGATGAAACTGTTAGCTCGCTGAGCCAACAACCACACCCCATTTATCTTCCTGGAGTAATTATCTATTAGAAATGTATAATAATATTTTTTAAACAATTTTGTGTAGCATCTTAGTCCCGTTGAAGCGACATTTGAATTTACCTACAACTGTGTGGTTATTTTAGTATCATTCAACAAAATTTATTGTGCAGTCAATCCTATGGAACCCCTAGTTCTTCCTAGTGAAAGAAACCCACTTCACCAACACTAGACTGTTGTTTGTTAATGACTTAAAGGGGTGGTTCACCTTTAAGAAATTTTTTAGTATGTTCTAGAATGGCTTTATCTAAGAAATTTTTGAATTGGTCTTAATTTTCTTCTTAATTTTTCTTTTTTTTATAGTTTTTTAATTAATTACTCCCTTTTTCTGACTCTTTCCAGCTTTATAATGGGGGAGGGTCACTGACCCCATCTAAAAACAAATGTTCTGTAAGGGGACAAAATTATTGTTATTGTTACTTATTACTCTTCTTTCTATTCAAGCCATTTTCTATAAATATCCCATTCTCTTTGTCATAGTTGTTAGAGTAATTTGGGCCCTAGCAACCAGATTGCTAAAACTGCAAACTGGATAATAACAGTGGGGATAACAGTCTCTGGGAAGGGAGTGTGACTGTGGGATAGTAGGTATAGTAGGGAGAGATGGTGTCTATAGTAACAGTGGGATAATAGTCTCTGGGAAGGGAGTGTGACTGTGGGATAGCAGGTATAGTAGGGAGAGATGTTGCCTATAGTAACAGTGAGATAGTCTCTGGGAAGGGAGTGTGACTGTGTGATAGCAGGTATAGTAGGGAGAGATGGTGTCTATAGTAACAGTGGAATAATAGTCTCTGGGAAGGGAGTGTGACTGTGGGATAACAGGTATAGTAAGGAGAGATGGTGCCTATAGTAACAGTGGGGATAATAGTCTCTGGGAAGGGACTGTGGCTGTGGGATAGCAGGTATAGTAGGGAGATATGGTGCCTATAGTAACAGTGGATAATAGTCTCTGGGGAGGGACTGTGGGATAGCAGGTATAGTAGGGAGAGATGGTGCCTATAGTAACAGTGGGATAATAGTCTCTGGGAAGGGACTGTGACTGTGAGATAGCAGATATAGTAGGGAGAGATGGTACCTATAGTAACAGTGGATAATAGTTTCTGGGAAGGGAGTGTGACTGTGGGATAGCAGGTAAAGTAGGGAGAGATGGTGCCTATAGTAACAGTGGGATAATAGTCTCTGGGAAGGGAGTGTGACTGTGGGATAGCAGGAATAGTAGGGAGAGATGGTGCCTATAGTAACAGTGGGATAATAGTCTCTGGGAAGGGAGTGTGACTGTGGGATAGCAGGAATAGTAGGGAGAGATGGTGCCTATAGTAACAGTGGGATAATAGTCTCTGGGAAGGGAGTGTGACTGTGGGATAGCAGGAATAGTAAGGAGAGATGGTGCCTATAGTAACAGTGGGATAATAGTCTTTGGGAAGGGAGTGTGACTTTGGGATAGCAGGAATAGTAGGGAGAGATGGTGCCTATAGTAACAGTGGGATAATAGTCTCTGGGAAGGGAGTGTGACTGTGGGATAGCAGGTATAGTAGGGAGAGATGGTGTCTATAGTAACAGTGGATAATAGTCTCTGGGAAGGGAGTGTGACTGTGGGATAGCAGGTATAGTAGGGAGAGATGGTGTCTATAGTAACAGTGGATAATAGTCTCTGGGAAGGGACTGTGACTGTGGGATAGCAGGTATAGTAGGGAGAGATGGTGCCTATAGTAACAGTGGGATAATAGTCTCTGGGAAGGGAGTGTGACTGTGGGATAGCAGGAATAGTAGGGAGAGATGGTGCCTATAGTAGCAGTGGGATAATAGTCTCTGGGAAGGGATCACTAACATTTGGCACCCCCAAGTGCAGGATGACTTTCCTTCTTCTTTAAGGTTCACCATCCGTAGCAACCGACTGAGATCTGGAACTCAAACATATTCTCTTTACTCAGTTTTTCACAAATCGATGGTTCTGACTTGCTGCATAATGACATTTTTTTAAAAAAAAAAGCTTGCTTAAACTCCTCTCTGTGACTTTTTAAAATTGGGAAATGTATTTTCGGCATTTATACAAGTTGTTATACCAGGTTAGTTTTATTCGTGATCATATCCTTTTATTAACACAGTTGCGGTGGAAAAAATAAACCCAATGGAGATTTGACTCAAGAACTTCCATTTTTAATAAATATGCTAAACTAACGACTACATTTTACTACAGCTGAACTTTGTGCGTTTTTTTTTTCCCCAACAAATTTATTATAGAAATTGCAATTTGGCTATAAACCCTAACACTACTCTACTAAATCTGAAATCTGCAATCTGCTGACTGTTTTATCACCCCCTAATAGAAATTAAACTCAATGGCAATCTGTTAAGAGGGGAAAATAAAATGCGTATAGTATGTTCCTGGAGTGTATCCAAATTTTACCGTTCACTGAAATAAAGAAAAAACATGATGCAAGTCGTAGATTCTAATCACATTGATGGTATTTTTACTACTATTTCACATTTTATTTTCCAAGAGGTAGATTAAAACCATTCCAGAAATAGCTTTCATTTATTGGTATGGGAACCTGAAGCACTCTTATCTTATTTTGATTATGAATGTTGTTTGGAAAATGGGGAAAAGCAACTCCCCAGTTGTGTCAGTTTGTATTATTCACTTGATTTAATATTTGTTTTATTCGCTTGATTTTTATGATTTTTTTTTTGCATTGCCTAAAGTAATATAGTCGACACAAAAAAAGTTGAATCATAATGATAAAGAAGACTAATCCGTTCTGTACGGAAGAGATTATTGCACAGGTAACCTTCACAAGATCCCTTTGTCTACCTGCAGTATAAAAATATATGGATGCAAAAAAAGAAAGCGTTGATGGGGAAGAGCAGCACATGCTGATGCAGTAAGAGTGCGTTTGTATCATCTGTGACTTAAAATGCCAAGAGGGACTCGGCAATGTCAATTAGTAAAAAAAGTCGTTTGTTCATCAAACAGAAAAACAATGCTAATGAAGAGAAATGAAAGAACAGCTGCAGACCAACCAAAACAGAACATAAAGCAAAATGATTTTAGGAAACTAGCTGTACATATTTAAGAAAAAGACCCTTTAGGGATAGAATGTTTCCAATTTACTCATGCTGGGTGTATTGATAATCACGCTCAGAACTGTTCATTTTACTACTGTTTTCACCGTGGATGCCTCAAATATCCTCTATCATAACAGAATCAAAAGAAAGTGTTCGTCTACTTAATCTCCAATAAATGGCGCAGATCCAAGCCATACGCGTGGCAAAGAGACTAAACAACGCAGATCGGAGAATGTGTTTGAATATGATATTAAATCTGGGCAATTCAAGATGTATTTAGACAAATATATTTTGATCATGACAAATAGGTGGCCCGCCCCTGAGATGATAATAAAAAAAAAAGCAATGGAAACTGGAAGCAAGAATAGGTTTCCTAGGCAACTATAATAATTTTTAAAAGCCCCAGTTTCAATTTGTAACCCTTTCACAGCTGCTGATTAACAAGCAGCTTTTACAAAGGGAAAATATAGGTAGATCTGTATTGGTTTATGAAGGAACATACCCACAGAACCTCAAAATTGGCGATAGGCACAGGTTGTCAGGCGCATGTACGGGTATGGGACCTGTTATCCAGAATGCTCAGGACCTGGGGTTTTCTGAATAAGGGATCTCCATACTTTTGTCATAAACTTGAATGTCACGGTTGGCACCCTAAATTCAGAACCGATGCCAAGCACCCTGGTCTCGGCTCGTGTTTCTGCAGCTTTAGCAGCCGCCTTTGGCCTCAAGTGGAGCCCTCAGCTACTCAGATGCCGCCAGGTCTTATAACTAGAGGTGCAAGGCGAAGGGTTCTGAACAAACAAAGAGGCACAACTGTAAAGTAAAGTCTTTGGGCAGAAGGTCGCGGTACAAGGCGTAAGACAGAATCGTAGTCAGATCAGGAAACGCAAACGAAGTCAGGCAGGCAAGGGTCAAACCAGGAAGTCAATCAGAGGGTTAAGCAGAATCGGAGTTGGATATCAGGCAGGGGTCAGGATACAGAAGGTAGAATCATCAAAAGCCAGGCAGGGGTCACAACAGGAATCAAATCAGAAGCAAAACGCTCAAACGCACCAGGAATTCCTATAACGGGCAGTGTGAATTGTGCACTGTGGCTTTAAATACCCAAGCGTTTCGCGCCTATGCGCACTAGCATCAACACGCCAGTGCGACTGCGCCTATAAAATACGCAACGGCGCACCTCGCTCGCCATAAGGAACCGGCGCTGGCGCAGGATTGGAGCGGCGTGGCGGGCGTCCCTGCCGAACCACTGGACCACCAGGGTATGTTACGAAGAGTTGGACGCCACTTCCGGAAGGGTTTTATTATAGCAATAAGCTGATAATACCAAACGCGTTTGGGATAGACTCCCTTAATCATAGGCCTATGATTAAGGGAGTCTATCCCGAAACACGTCAGCTTACTGCTATAATAAAGCCCTTCCAGAAGTGCCGTCCAACTCTTCAAGTTTATTACTTTTACACAGTGGGGACACTGAGGACTGAGAACCTGGAGTGAGGTATTGTGGGGAGCTCGAATGGTCTTGTGGGGAGCTTCAATGGTCTTTTCTCTATACTTTACTAAAAAATCATTTAAAAATTAAATGAACCCTAAAGGATTGTTTTGCTTCTAATATGGATTCATTATAACTTAGCTTGGATCCGGTATGATGTACTGTTTTATTATTACAGAGAAAAGGGAACATACCCCTAATTCTGAGAATTCTGGATAACAGATTTTTAATATTCATGAAAGTGCTCTAAATAATCATTCCAATGAGGGTGGTTTTCGTGATATTATATTAAACTGTAATGCTCATTTCTGAATGCAAAGAGCTAATTTGGGTGTTCTGTTATGTGCCCTTAAATATCATTCACAAAGGTACTTGCACCTCTTGAGGAGACCATAATGAAACGATATTTGGGTAGTAATGCCCAAATCAGTCAAATCATGTATGAGCAACTTTTGGGTGTTATTGTGAAATTGCTGTTTCTCCATTCAACAGGTTATTCATTTCTAACATATTAACATAGAATGGATACAGTAGTTCAGCGTGTTTCCGCTTTGATATGGCACTAGGTGACACCCCCTTGTAACATTCCAAGCCTCCTACGTTTTATTTAACACATTGCAGTAAGCTGGTAAGGCTCAGTTTCTGGCAGGGCAATACCAAATTACTTTGTTTGTAAAATACTGTGAAATATAGAAATGAAGGAAATATGCACGGGGCCGTTTACAAGGGCGTTTTTTGCAGAGTTCCTGGGAACTCTGGTTTTTGTGTTTTTTGGCTTATGCTCTGCAATGCTGTGTTCTTTAGAACCTCAAAGTGTCCTGCCGATTTCCTTAACTTTTGGGCTGGGTGTAGGCACCGTTGTACAAGCATTCGGGCACATCAGCGATGCCCACTTTAATCCAGCTGTAACCGTTGCGTTCCTGGTTGCTTCTCAAATATCTCTCTTCCGCACTATCTGCTACATTTGCGCCCAGCTTTTAGGAGCTGCAGTAGGTGCTGCCCTACTGCATGAGTTCACGCCTAAAAGTATTCATGGAAGTTTTGGTGTCAATTTGGTGAGTATTATACTAAATAATCTTGTATTGCCTTTTCCTAAATTATTTTATGAAGCGATAAAGTAGAGATATCTGCACCACCCTATACAGTGCATCTCACCAAATCATCATACCTATTTAAATAAAATACAAAGTTGTAGCAAATACAATATGCGTAATGAAGGGTATAGAGATTTAAGCACAACTCTATACAGTACAATCCCATAGGCATTAAGTAGTACAGGTATGGGACTTGTTATCCAAAATGCTTGAGACCTCAGGTTTTCCGAATAACAGATTTTTCTGTAATTTGCATCTTCATACCTTAAGTCTACTAGAAAATCATGTAAACGTTAAATAAACCCAATATACTAGTTTTGCTTCCAATGAGGATTAGTTATTTCTTAGTTTGGATCAAGTACAAGGTACTGATTTATTACAGAGAAAAAGGAAATCATTTTTAAAAATTTGGATTATTTGATTAAAATGGAATCTATGGGAGATGGCCTTCCTGTAATTTGGAGCTTTCTGGATAATTGTATTCCGGATAAGAGATCCCATACCTTCATAGCTTATAAGTAGAGCAAAGATTTTAGAACAATCCTAAAAATCCTTAAAAATAAAGGCATGTTATCCAGAATGTTCGGGACCTGGGTTTTCTATAAATTTGGATCTCCATACCTTAAGACAACTAAAAATCATCTAAACTTCAAATAAACCCAATGAGATTGTTGTACCTTCAATAAGGATTGGTTATATCTTAATTGGATCGAGTACAAGGTACTGTTTTATTATTATAGAAAAAATGAAAATGATTTTTAAAAAATAGCATTATTTGATTAAAATTGAGTCCATGGGAAATAGCCTTCCTGTAATTTGGAGCTTTTTGGATAATGGGTTTCTGGATAAAGAATCCCATAACTGTACCTATATGGGGAGGGTTGGAATGAATAAATGTAATGCAAGGCTGCAAAGATTTCAGCACAGAACTGCGCACCACATTTCTCACCTACATAATGGGAATGTTGGATGAAGGCAGTTAATGGGGGCTGTAAAGATTTTACTTGTGTGTGTGTGTGATGTAAAGATATCACCGGTCTCAAAATTAAACATAAAAGGCTCTGTGTATTTTGCAAACTATCAGAGATAAAGTAAATGTTTCCCCTCTCTCTTGTTTCGCCTAATAAGTGACATGAGTCCCATAGGGTAACCATTGAGAAGGAAAGGGTGTATTTCTAGAAGGTATTGTGGCTCTCCTGGTATCACATATAGTTCAGCTCCTAGACAAAAGCACCTGAGTTCATATTGGTACTTGTTACTAAATAACACCCCTTGTATCTTACTAACTGATCCTCTTATTTAATGTACAGTATGTGATTGAATGTTTTGCTTGTTTCTGATCTTCTACATTTTTCTCAATTGCAAGGGTTGAGTACAGAGGACCTCTTGTATTTCTCTATATATATATATATATATATATATATATATATATATATATATATATATATATATATATATATATATATATATTGTATATATATACCAATAACATTGAAGAGAAAAAAGAGCTGACCCATCCAGCTGCACCCTCCCATTCGTTGGTTCCGAGACTAAGAACTAACAGATGGGAGGGTGCAGCTGGATGGGTCAGCTCTTTTTTCTCTTCAATGTTATACATATTAATTATTTGACCCTGCACACCATCTCTTGTGTTTGATGGGTGGTGCTCCCCAACAATCTATTTTTGTCTGTATATATACCAACCAAGCAGATCCGCACTCACAATGTTAACTCTTTACTCGTCAACCCAGGTGCTGCTCCTCTGGACTGCATGTACACAAACAAAGTATGGTAGCGCACTTCTGGGATTTATATTCAAGTCTTTATTCCATTTTATGGCACAACATCAACGTTTCGGCTCCCCTCTAGAGCCTTTCCTGAGAGCTCTAGAGGGGAGCCGAAAACGTTGATGTTGTCCCATAAAATGGAATAAAGACTTGAATATAAATCCCAGAAGTGCGCTACCATACTTTATTTGTATTGTGTGTGTGTATATATATATATATATATATATATATATATATATATATATATATATATATATATCGACGTTTCAGCCCTCACAGGGGTCTTTATCAAGATCATGATAAAGACTCTGGTGAGGGTCGAAACGTCAACCTAAATAAAGCATATTTTCACTTTTTCATAAAGTCCCTTGAGTGCAACATCTTTCTTTTGAAACTTTGATATATATTCTGTTAGCACCAGGGCATTATCTCCCTTTAAGCTGCAGTTTCACAACTTGTATTTATATATTATTATTATTATTTCCGGTTTATTTATTCCAACGTTTCGGCTCCATGTCGGAGCCTTCGTCCAACATTTTTTTTTTCTTTTCCCTGATGAAGGCTCCAACATGGAGCCGAAACATTGGAATAGATAATCCTGATTTAGTTTAATCTTTTTTTGTGTTTTGCTGCTACATTCCTTCGTGTGTGTAAAATACATTTTGTCTATTTTTGGACTGCATTGACTTTCTTATGGTTGTGCTTTCCAGTATCGGTTCATATATATATATATATATATATATATATATATATATATATATATATATATATATATATATATATATATATATATAATTATTATTAGTAGTATTTTTTTGTCTGTACTAAAGTTAAAAATAGCTAATTATAGGACTGCAGCAAAATAAGAGAAAAAACATACACAGTCTGAATACAGAATTTTTTTTTATGTGAACTATATGCTTTTAATTGCTTAGACATATTAAATGTTTATGCAGCAATAACATGATGCTGTAGGTATATGCTGTGTATACAATTAATGCTCGATTATTATTATACATTACATATATTTATGATTGCTCTGCACAGAAACACAAGCCTTGGGCTTTCAAACAACATTGCAACTGCCAAGAGGAACATGTAAATACTACTAAATGATACAGAGCACTTGGAAATGGAGCAATAAAAAAAACTAACTTCAGCATTTAAATGTTTTCTGAATGTGTAGTTCAAAGGGTTTTTTTTCGTAATGGAAAACTTGCCTGAAATACGAACAGGGCAAAACGGAATAAAAATGAAATGCCAGGCATGCTATTAAAATCTTTCTATAAACTGACAGTCTGCAGGGACCAATTTGTCTTTGCCTGCCATCAGATCTTACATTTTAATATGACAAGTAATACTTGCATGAATACTGCATGCCGCTGAATTCCCTGATATCTGTGAAATAAAAAAATCATTTCTGAGCTGTGACCGTTTCAGCACCAGGACTCCAACACCATAAGAGAGCACGACAAATGTAGCGTTGAGATCTACTATCCCTTTAATTCTTATACTTCACAAAAAACTGACACATATCGAACATGTGACCACATTATTGGGGGAAAAGGCAGCAGTTGTTTATTAGTTGTTCACCTTTAAATTGTAGTGCAGGTATGAGACCTGTTATACAGAATGCTCGGGACCTGGGCTTTTCTGGATAAGGGATCTTTTTGTAATTTGGATCTTCATACCTTAAGTCTTCTAGAAAATCATGTAAACGTTAAATAACCCCAATAGGCTGGTTTTTGCCTCCAATAACGATTAATTATGTTTAAGTTTGGATCAAGTACAAGATACTGTTTTATTATTACAGAGAAAAAGGAAATCATTTTTGAAAACTTGGATTATTTGAATAAAATGGAGTCTATGGGAGACAGCCTTTCTTTAATATGGAGCTTTCTGGATAACGGGATCCCATAACTGTATGATGCAGAGAATGATATTCTGAAATGAAACTGGTTTTCATTTTTTATTATTTGAGGTTTTTGAGTTATTTAGCTTTTTATTCAGCAGCTCTCCACTTTTACAATTTCAGCAATCTGGTTGTTAAGGTCCAAATTACCCTAGTAACTATGCATTTATTTGAATTAGAGACTGGAATATGAAAAGGAGAGGGTCTGAATAGAAAGATGAGTAAGAAAAAGTAGCAATGAAGATAATTTTGTCCCTTTACAGAAAATTTGTTTTAGATGGG
Organism: Xenopus laevis; assembly: GCF_017654675.1. Classification (NCBI taxonomy): domain Eukaryota; kingdom Metazoa; phylum Chordata; class Amphibia; order Anura; family Pipidae; genus Xenopus; species Xenopus laevis. The sequence continues at coordinate 156,580,012 of NC_054373.1, forward strand.
GTCAATGACCATCCCCCTCCCCATTAGAAAGCTGGAATGAGTCAGAAGAAGGCAGCAATTAATTAAAAAACTACAAAAAAAAGTTCATGCAGTAAGTTCATGTTTATATTTAGTATACAAAATACAGCATTTCTAGCCTTATTCTATTTTAGACTTTACATGCCCTTTAGCAGGACCACTTGTACCATGATGTTGAAACACTATTAAAGGGCATGTAAAGTCTAAAATAGAATAAGGCTAGAAATGCTGTATTTTGTATACTAAATATAAACATGAACTTACTGCACCACAAGCCTAATCAAACAAATGATTTATGCTTTCAAAGTTGGCTACAGGGGGTCACCATCTTGTAACTTTGTTATACATCTTTGTAAGACTAAGACTGTGCACATGCTCAGTGTGGTCTGGGCTGCTTAGGGATCATCATAAACAAAGCTGCTTGAATTCTGCATGGCTGGGAAGTAAGACGGGGGCTCCCCCTGCTGTTCATAAGTATGATTGTTTCCCTGCAGAGCAGTTAGGGACCATCTGACAATTCCTATCCACAGCAGTAAATGAAGGGAGAATTTCACTGCATACAGTCAGGTTTCCTATAAAAACGGTACACATTTTTTAAATAAAATATATTGGAGACAGGTTTCTTTTTCATTAAAGAAAGTAAAAAAAGGATTTTATTTTTTTGCCTTTACATGCCCTTTAAAACAATTTCCACATCTACACCCATATGACTGACCCTGAGCCCAGGCATGAAGACTGGTTTCTGGCTCCTCTCATAGGGGGGAAAGTAATATTGGTCACTAATGCAAAAAAAATTCGCAATGCGAATAAATGTTCGTAAAGTGAAAAATGTTGCCTTTGTGAACACTTTACCCCTCATGCAGCAGTAGGATAGCGATTGCAAATTTTAATGTTTGTGATAGTGTGCAGTGTACGAAATAAAATTTCGCAATGGCAAACCGTTTTTTTGCAACAAAATATTTAACGAAAATCCAGAGCAGGTGTTAAGGGTTCCCAAAAGCAATGCAATAAAAACCTAAAGAAGAATATTACATTGCGATATGCAAATTTTCATTTGCAAAGTTTTGCTATTTGCGAATTTTATATTTATTTATTTTATTAACATTATTATTAACATTTATTTATATAGCGCCAGCATATTTCGCAGCGCTGTAAAGTAAATGTGTCTATACAACTAAATCAAATTTATTACATACATAGAACAAATGGAGTAACATACAACACAATCAATACTGGTACAAAAGGTGAGGAAGGCCCTGTGCAAAGAAGCTTACAATCTAAAGGGAAGGGAGTAATACACAAGGTGTGAGAGTGGGCAAGATTAGAATTAAGTGGGTGAGAAATGTGGTATTGTATGTGGTGTTGTATTTGGTAGTTAAGCAGAGTGAGGGTAGGCTTCTCTAAAGAAGTGCGTTTTAAAAGATCTTTCAAAAGCAGAAAGGTTGGGAGAAAGTTGGACAGAATGTGGGAGACTTTGCAAGGGGTGCAGCCCTTGCAAAGTCTTGAATGTGAGCATGTGAGGAGGTAATGAGAGAAGAGTTGAGGAGCAGGTCAGTAGAGGAGTGTAGAAAGCAATTGGGTGAGTATATAGTGATGAGATCATAGTTGTAGGGTGGGCACAGTTATGAAGTGCTTTGAATGTCAGGGTCATTAATTTGAATTTTATTCGGAAAGGTAGCAGAAGCCATACAACCATACAACATCCCCCAGGCCTACCCATTTGCCAACCCACCTTGTGCATTCAACTCAAAGTCAAGAATCCTTCACCAACTACAAGAAAAGCCCCAGCCCATCAGTAGGGAGTGACGGCTGCTGCTGTGCTCCTGCTCAGAGTCAACCACCCAGGTAACTTCTAGGCCCACCCTTAAAGGGGTTGTTCATCTTTGAGTTAACTTTTAGTATCATGTAAAGAGTGATAATCTGAGACAATTTGCCATTGGTTTTCATTTTTTATTATTTGCTGTTTTTGAGTTATTTAGCTTTTTATTTCAGCAGCTCTTCAGTTTGCAATTTCAATAATACACTAGCAACCATGCATTGATTTGGATAAGAGACTGGAATATGAATAGGAGAGGCCTGAATAGAAAGATGAGTAATAAAAAGTAGCAATAACAATACATTTGTTGCCTTACAGAGTATTTCTTTTTTAGTGATTAATAAATAATTAAAAACTATAAAAAAATAATGACCAATTGAAAAGTTGCTTAGAATTGACCTGATTTGTAACATACTAAAAGTTAACTTAAATGCGAACCACCCCTTTAAGCCTCTAACTGAGGGGCCCCTCGGCCTATCACTACTCTATGGAAGGGGTCACTTCTTAGCATCATCATTCCCTGCTTCCCCCGGGCTTCATTCTGAAGGTGCTAAGGCTACAAAGCTGCATTGTCAACTATCTCATATCCTCGCTATAATAGATTCTGCACCTTTATCATTTGATATGATGATACTTGTCCTGTTTTTTTTCCCTGTTATCAGATCAAACTCTGATCATTGCAGTGTCAGATTCAAAGGGAATGGTGCAGAGCAGAAAATCATAGCTTGTGCTAAAGAATTAAACAAAAAGGGTTTTTAGAAAGCAGCTCAAGCCCCCATTTTAACTAATTGGAAGGGGCTGCACATTAGTATTGCTCTATAGTATTAAAAACTGAATATAGGGGGCGTGGTTTGCGATGTGGAGAATGGCCGCTTAGTGTTTTGAGCTCCCTACATCACCCGAGAATTTAGCCGATTATAAGGGTCAAACAAGCCCGTGGATGCGACCAAGCTAAAATAAAAATTTAAAAACCTCCTACCCGCAAGGGGAAAGGCGACGGGTGACAGCCGCTGGACGGGTGCCTACGCGGGGGTGCTGGACCTGTGTTCCCGGAGCGGCTCGCGGAGACGCTGACAGGGAGGGTTTGGCGTTGAGACTGACAGTGGGAGCCCCGAGTCTCAGGTCACGAGTCCCGGAGCGGGGCCGCGTAGGTGTCGAAGTGAAGGAGCTGGCGCCGATGCTGGTGCTGGGGTTGTGAGCTGACGCGGCCCCGGGTTCGCTGGGGTGAACGCCACGTGGGCGGGTGCTTTTTGGTCATACTGGGACGCCGTAGAGACGGCTCCCTCCACGGCCACTGAGGTGGCAACGGCTGGGCCGAATCCGAGCGGGTTGCTCACCCCCTCATCCCTCCGTGGCCATTGATGCTCACCCCCTCATCCCTCCATGGCCATTGATGCAGCAGTGGCCACCAATTCCTCAATCCATCCTCCCCTGAGCCGGCTGACAGGCTGTTTCGGAAGGAAACGGTCAGAGAGGATATATAACAGCAAAAGCATAGCCATTTGGTGAGGTGCATTATTACTCCATACAAATGAGGAGAGTTGCCAAGGCCGTGCTGCTATTGAAGCTGGGGCCGGTCACTTAAGGTGAGCTGGAATGGCTGGGCTTTGCTGAACATCTTTGGATTGTGGATAGCTAGGCAGCAGGCAACTAGCGAGACAAATAGTCAGATTCCAGAGGGGTGATAATCAATTTCCGTGTCAGCCATTGACACATGAACATTCAACTGTTAACAAGTTAACAAGGCGGCATAGTAAGCTGTATCAATATGGGGAAAATACACAGACAAAAAGGAGATAAAGTTGATAAAGCAATTGATACCCCAGTCAAACCCAAACCGCGATCATCAACAACTAAAGAAATAGCACCACTATTTTGTAAGCAAAAACCTGATCGCAGGACTCAAAAGATGGCATCTAGGGATAATGCAGAGGAGGAGACTGCTCACTCCCTAAGAGATCACTCTGATACTGATAGTGAGTCAGGGGTAGATCACGAGGAGCACGACATACAATCTTACATTGCACAATTACCCTCCAAATCTGATTTAAGAGAGATGTTCCAGGAGATGACAAGATCCATTAAAGAAGATATCCAAGATATTAAAAGAGACATCCGGGCCCTTGCCGAACGGACCGATAACTTGGAAACAAGTATCGATAAGGTCGCTACCCACCAAAAGTCAATGCAAAAACATATCAAAGAGCAAGATAATAAAATATCTGAATTGCATAGACTGCTAGAAGACCAGGAAAATAGAAGCAGACGAAATAATATCAGAATAAGGGGGGTCCCTGAGTCAATAGCAAACGACGGGATACAACCAGTGCTACTCCATATTTTCAACAATCTCTTGAAAAGAGAGTCAATTTCAGAGATAAAGATTGACAGAGCACACCGGGTGAAAAAGGCAAAAGCCGCCCCTCCAAATGCACCTCGTGATATTCTGTGTTGTCTGCACAATTTTTCTATTAAAGAGGAGATCTTACAGAAAGCCAGAGAAGCAAGTGACATTTGCTATGAAGACAATACAATAAAACTCTTTCAGGATCTATCAAGGCAAACTTTAATTAAAAGGAAAAAGCTGAAACCATTGACTGATGTACTAAGAGGGAAAAATATACTTTATAAATGGGGATTTCCCTTCTCCCTCATGGTGATCAAGGATGGGACAACAGTAACTATCAGGTCACCGGCTGATACCGGAAATTTCCTGAGAAAACTTAAGCTACCTCCTATTGATCTACCTGGTTGGTTGAACGACGAGGATCCAGCAGCTGAGGTTACTACTGATCTACAAGAAGATTGGATTCGGGCACAGGGTCCCAAGAGAACCTTGGACAGCACAAGATCCACACAAGGAACGACAAGATCGACCAAAGAATGATTTCATAATATCCTTGGAAACATCCCTTTAGGAAATCTGATAGAAATCTTGAAAGGTGGAACAAGAACAAGATCGATACATCTTTAATTTCTACAGATTTCAACAGTCCCCGGAGCTAAAGAGAGTAAACGTGCTTTAAGACCATCTTAGAAGAGAACTTTAAAGAGCTGAGGCCTGGACCAGATATTGATATCTCTTTTTGGATGCAGCGGGAGGACTACAATCTTCAAGAACTGATAAGTACCTAAGACTTTGCATAGTTTGGGCTTAATGAATTTTTTCTCTTTCCCTCTTTTCCTGTTATAGGTTTACTATGATATGTGGCATATTGTTTATCAAGGACAATGATATATTGCTGGTTAAGAGAGGTTTAAAACTAAGGGAAACATAGCGGGGACTTTATTGAGCTCAACTTGTGGAAAGCTGATGAAGGGTTGTTTGCTTCATATATAAATTCTGTATTTGATGGCTTTTTCTCGGGGGGTAAAAAACACTGGGAAGACCAATCCACCACCTCTAATAATCCACTATCCCCCACATGAAGGTGCTAGTCACTTCTCCTGCCGCAAAAAATTTGTGTTCTGGGGAATTAGACCCCACTATCCAAATGCGGCTTAAAATTTCCCTTACACCCTTTTTTATCCTACAAACCTTTCCCTATACCCGGGGGCCTAAAACACATCAAATATTGCATAAGATAAATGGGTTTACAATGCTACAAAAAGTATATATGTATTGGAGCTATCCAGAGGAAGGTAGTAAAGCAAACTGCTCAAACCAAAGTATTTATGACTGACAAAAAATGCTTAGAATGCGCAGTGATTTCACTTAATGTGAATGGGATCAATGAAAAGATGAAGAGAACTCACATTTTATCTGAATGTAAAAAATACCAAGCGAAAATAATATTGATACAAGAATCGCACTTTAAAGAGAACCATGTTCCATCTTTGAGAATAAAGTCCTATCCCCTTGTTTATGCAAGCAATAACCCAGTAAAGAAATCACGGGGTGTGCTTATTTTGATTCATAAGGATCTCCCCTTTAAGTATATAAACTCGATCTCGGATGCAGAGGGTAGATTTATTATAATAAAAGGGAAAATACTGAACCAAGTGTACACCATAGCTAACGTTTATGTTCCAAATTCTGGGCAAGTTGCATACATAAAGCAATTCTTAGAGGTCTTAGATAATTTTAGAGATGGGACTGTAATCCTAGGTGGTGATTTTAATTTAACTCTGAATCCACTGACAGATTCTTCCTCTAAGAGGAGTAGTGTCTCTTATAGGGGAATTAAGGAAGTGAAACAGAGATTAAGTGAGATGTCCTTAGTTGACATATGGAAAGCTTTAAATCCCCTAAAGAGAGACTACACACATTATTCCAAGGTCTATAAGGTGTATACCAGAATAGATTTAGTCTTTGTCTCTCAGCAGTGGCTACATCTATTCTCTAGATCAGATATTGGGATCTCTTTATATTCTGATCATTCCCCAGTAATAACACATTTTACAATCCCTCATTCCCTGAAACCTGAGTTTAATTGGAGATTGAACGATTATTTACTGCATTCAAAAACTAGAAGAGATCTTATTAGTTCTTGGATAAGCGATATTGTTCAATTGAATAAAAGTACAGATATCCTCCCTACCACACTTTGGGAGACACTTAAATGTGTTTTAAGGGGACATCTGATCTCTTTAGGCGTTAATCTAAAAAGAGAAAAGAGAAATGAGATCACTGTCTTACTAAAAGAAATAGCATCCTTAGAACAGGCCCATAAAGAATCATTAGCCCAAAAAACTCTTGCCACTTTGGAGAGCAGAAGGCTTAAACTAAAATCTCTCCTTGATCAAAAAACCCAGAAGGCCTACTTAAGCAAGCAAAAATACTACGAATTGAATGACAAGAGCACCAAACATTTTGCTAGAACGTTGAAATTGTTACAACCACAAACACATATTTCATCCATCATAGATAAAAGTAACATCCCACAATGTAGTACTAGGGGTATTGCTGAAACATTTCAAGCATATTATCAGGCACTTTATAAACTTAAACCCCGATATAAATCTGAAGAAATTAAGGAAAAAATTGAAAAGTTTGTTGAGGAGGCGAATCTCCCAAAATTAACCCTGGAACAAGCAGCAGCCCTAGATGCACCCTTTTCCTTAGCAGAGATAGAAAACTGTATTACCTCATTGCCTAATGGTAAAAGCCCTGGACCTGATGGTTATACAGTATTGTTTTACAAAGTTTTTAGAAAAGATATCTCTCCGCATTTATTGGAATATTTCAACTCTATTAATAATGTTACGAGATTTCACCCCCAGGCGCAAGAAGCCCATATCACCCTAATTCCCAAACCAGAGAAAGATCCACAATTATGTTCGAGTTATAGGCCTATTTCTTTGATAAATGTGGATCTAAAAATCTATGCAAAAATTATAAGCAATAGATTAAAAGAATATCTTCCAGAATTAGTTCATCAGGACCAAACCGGATTCATACCCAAAAGACAGGGAAAAGAGAACACCGCTAAGGTCATCTCATTAATAAAGTTAATTCTAAAAATGAAAATATACCAATACTTCTACTGACTACTGATGCGGAGAAGGCCTTTGATCGGATTTCTTGGCCCTTTCTAGGAGAAATTTTAAAGGGCTTGGGCTTAGGAAGAATTACTATACAAAGAATTATGGCATTATACGACAACCCAACTACAAAATTAAAGGTTAATGGTTCACTATCATCTAATGTTCAAATATCCAATGGGACTAGACAAGGGTGCCCACTTTCCCCAATTCTGTTTGTCTTTGTAATGGAATCTCTCCTTGCCCATTTTAGGAGAAGCCCAAACATACATGGGTTGCAGATAGAGGGGAAAGAATATAAGTGTATCGCCTTTGCGGATGATTTGTTCCTGTGTATTTCGGACCCCATTACTTCTCTTCCGAACATAGTGGCCCTATTGAAAACATTCGGTGAAGTCTCAAACTTTAAAGTTAATTATGCAAAATCTGAAATCTTAAATATTAATACCCCAGTAAGATCATTCTCATTGATACAACAAAATTTCCCATTTAAATGGGCGAATAGCGGTATTAAATATTTAGGCGTTCGAATCCAATCTGATTTAAATAAAATATATCATGACAATTATGTCCCTCTAGTGACAACACTTTAAAATCAACTAGACAAATGGGACAAATTGCAACTTTCCTGGTTCGGTATGATACATGCGATTAAAATGATCTTATTACCAAAACTATTGTACCTCTTCCAAGTACTACCAATATTTCTGCCCCAGTCCTTCTTTATATCCATAAAGTCTATGTTAATTAGATTCATATGGGGTGGTAAAAACCCTAGATTGAAATATCATCTTTTAACCCAGCCCAAAAACAAAGGTGGGCTTGGATTACCAGATATATTTCTATACTATATAGCAGTTCATTTAGAACGGATCTATGGCTGGGCTAATGATAAAGTAAAGAAGGACTGGTGCACCCTGGAACAGGCATTTATCCCCTACCCTATCGAAAACACTTTGTGGGTTGAGAACGAGACTTCCCTTAAAGAACCATTAAAGCATCCATTCATAGGGGCAACTTTGAAGGTCTGGTTAAGAAACAGAGACAAATATCAACTTACCAACCGCCCATACCATCTTCAACCATTAATGTATAACCCTAATTTCGCGCCAAGCATGGAAAGGGGTTCCTTTAACAGGTGGAATGAGTGGGATAACAGAAAAACAAGAATGGGTGACTTATTTATAACTAATAAACTGATACCATTAACTGATATGCAAAAACGATGGGGTTGCCATCCAAGAGACAAATGGGGATATAATCAACTCCTCGGGTATACTCAAGCAAATAAAGTACCAAAGAAGTTATTAAATTGGAATAGACCGGCAACCAGTTGGGAACAAATACTTATAACATCACCTGTGGTCGAAAAAGTTCTAGCAAAATCATATAAAATCCTCTTAAGTTCTCAGACCTATCCTCTATCTAAGAACACTTTTTGTAGTGCATGGGATAAAGAGTTAAACATTAATACATCCGATTATATGTGGGAATTAGTATTTAAATCAATTCATAAATCATCAAGAGCTTCAAAGACTAGGGAGGCCTCGTATAAATTGGTTACCAGATGGCACCTTACTCCTGCCAAACTAAACAAAATATCTTCGAAACTTACTATTAATTGTTGGCGCTGTAAGGAATATAAGGGAACACATGACCACATTTGGCTGACTTGTCCAATTTTAACCACATACTGGGAAGATATTATTAATGAAATAAATGTTGTTACCAAAAGTGACTTTAGATCTAACAATTATACACTAATCTTGCTGAACATCTTGCCTAATTCGGAAAAGGTAGTAACCGATCCTCTTACCATTCACTTACTTCACTCAGCTAAGGCACTGATACCCCTTAAATGGAAATCCACCAGCCCCCCAACGCTCTCCGAATGGGTAATAAAAGTAGAAGAAATCAGGAGGTTGGAAGAATTATCCCATATTATACAGAACAGCAGTAATATTTATTGGAACATTTGGCGCCCTTGGATAGATTACTTGGAGAATCGTTAAACCCACAAGGCAAAATAAGAATTAACTTGATAGACCCTTTGACTATCTGATTAGTACTTCTTGTATAATTGAAATGATAACTAATGTGGCATCTACCCCCAACTCCCACCTTTCCCTTCCCTTTTTTCCTTCTGTACCCCCCCCCTTTGAATACTTTTGTATTGAAAAAAACTTAAATAAAGATATTAAAAAAAAAAAAAAACTGAATATAATAATAGCATAATATACTATAGCTGTAACTGCAGGTGCTTTTATAGCATGTTATAGCATGTCCTTTTCATGTTGTATTTTCTGTAGCTTATTTATTTGACTTCCTCTCCTACCTCTTTCCAGGTTGCAAATGGAGGGTCACTGACCCTGAAAGCCAAAAACTATGGAGAAGATTTTCTTAGTGTTTTAATTGGGTGTGTTGATACATCATATATAGACAGTAACGTAACTAGTGGGGGGCGGGCCCTGGCGCGGGACGTGCAGCCGGGCCCCGCCCCCCTCCGTAAGTCATTTACTGCCGTCAGTGGCACGCGAGCTGCCGGGGGGCCCTGAGGGGGTGCGGGCCCTGGCCCGATCACACCCCCTGCTCCCCGGTAGTTACGCCACTGTATATAGACCTCTTCTATATATATTCTAGCATCTTATTCAAACCACTGCCAGGTTGCTAGGGTACATTGGACCCCAGTAACAATATAGCTGTAGCATTTGGAACTGGAGAGCTTCTGAACAAAAACTTAAAGGGATTTTTATGGTGTAGTTTTGTTAAAAAATGACAATGTGTACGTTGCAAGTTATGCATTCTGCCATTTAAAGTGTTACTCTTAAACCAATAAATGTATTTTTTTTTAGTTGTAATATTGGTGTGTAGGCGCCATCTCAAGTCATGTTGCCTGGTCATGTGCTTTCAGAAAGAGCCAGTACTGCACTATGGAACTGCTTTCAGTTAAGGTATTGTTTCTTCAACTCAATGTATTTAACTGAAGGAATCAGAACTTGGGTTTGCTGGACTTGGACTTCTACTATTGAGTGCTGTTCTCATATCTACCACGAGGTGGGGCATGAGGTGGGTGCAGTTGTCAGTGAGCTGTTAGCTTGTTACTTTCTCATTGTTCTGTTACCCATTGTTTGGCTGCTGAGGGGGAGGGGCAGGTGATATCACCCCAGCTGACAGTGAAGCAGTAAAGAGTGACTGAAGTTTATCAGCGCACAAGTCACATGAATGAGGGTACCTGGGAAACGAACATGTCAAGCACCGTGCCTAATTTCAAAATTATATATAAAAAAAATCTTTTGAAAAACTGATTTCAATGCAGGATTCTTCTGGAGGAGAGCTATTAACTGACGCATTATTTACAAAACCATGTTTCCCCATGACAGAATCCCCTTAAAATAATTCAAAAATAACAAAAAAATAAAGACACATTGAACTACCCTTTTAATTCATGTAGTCCCGAGTCCTCAGCTCTGACACTCATGACACTTTGGCCGTTTGGGCATTTGCACAACTGTTATTATCTACAGTACACAGCTGAGAGACATGCTGGGCATATTCATATAACTGCTAACGGCAGAGGCTCAGACCCTTCATGTTCCCTCTTTAATGAACTGTTTGCTCCTTAAAAATCTTGCATGCAACCTCTTACAAAATGGTGCAAGCAAAAGTCCAAGTAAATGCTGAATGGTGGATGTTTCTGTCCGCTGAAAAGTGCACCGGCCAAGGCGCTGCTTCTGCTGTGCTGCTCGTTCCCGCACAATGCTCCAAATTGCCCAAGGTGGTATGCAGCAGGAATATTACCCATGCCAATTTAAGGTAAGAGATTATGTCTACTGTTTGGCACCCCAATGAATTTCCCTTTACTTGCACTTTGATATCACAAGGGAAACAGGTATGGTTTTGTGATGTGTGGGTCAAGAAAACCTTGACCTGCCTGACCTGCATCCACCTTTCCCTTCTCCAAATTCACTAACTGGCGAAAATTCGCCAGCGCTGGCTTCGCGCACATCTCAACACTTCGACAGGCATAGATTCGCCTGGACAACGCTAATTCACAAAGATCCGAAGTTGCGCACAGGGTACCGAACACTGGCAAAATTACGCCAGCAAAATTACGCTCAGCAGTTCGAAGTTACGCTAGCGTTGGCAAATTACCATACGGCGTGCAGTTAAAGTACAATGGACGTATATGCTGCAGCAAATACATTACACTACACAAGGCCAGGGAAGCTTACTAAAATGATATAAAGTTGTTATAATGCCCTACACATGTGCCCACTGTATAGTTTAGAAGCCATATGTTAGCAAATGTAGGGGGGAAGGAGGATACCCAAACAAAAATGTACCATCTTTTTCAGCCTATCACCCTCTAAATAGGAAAACACGCAGAAAAACGTTCAACTTTTTTTTGAGGAACTCCTATCTACTCTATTGCACTTTGCCTGGTCTGAGGTGGCGAAGGCAAGTCTGGCGATAGAGGTAACGGTCAGTAAAATCAAAAACTTAGTGAATTTGTGTAGTAACGCTCTTTCGCCAGACCGAAAATTCTTTGGCGTTAGAGTGCAAATCTCCTTGGCGAAATTATGCCAGCGAATTTACGCCAGCTACCGTTAGTAAATTGGCGAAGTGCCGAAAGACATCACACTGGCGAAGTGTTAGCCACTTTGCCCTTTAGTAAATTTCCCCCTCAGAGAGAGACATGTGTGTGTGACAGGCGCTGCAGAGCCAGACCCAATAGGAAAAAGGAAGTTGGATCTAGACAGAGCCACAGCCTGAGCTCCATGAGGGCTAAATTTGGTTATTCCACTGAAGAGAGCCAACTGAAAAGTTGAGTGGTCAATGTCCAATCTGGGCAGAGGAACACTTGGCACCAAAAGAAGCATCAGTTGGGAGGTGATGTGCTCAGAGACATCATTGGCACCACCGTGAGTTAAGCCCACCCTTGGGGTCGGAAGATCGGGTGATGGTCACTCAGCAAACAGGAAATTGGCACCAGGAAGCAGGGATGGGCCAAGTCTGCCCGCGTAACGCCAGCCATATTTGTGTGCAGAGTGAGTCTGGATAGCAGTGGGAGTGGACGTACTGTGTGAGCTCTGCCAAGCAACTACAACACCCTGCAAGTGAGAAGATGTCTAATAGCGACTGGGCAAATTCTAAATCCCTCCCGATGAGACCACAAGAAGGGATGTTGCTTGACGCCACCTACCGCTATATCTGGGCCGGACTGTTTGTGGCCAATGTGACTGACATGGGAGCCCCCCTGCTGGTACCTGTCCATGGGCAATGCGGATCGGAAGTCTAAATCATTTTTAAAATATTAAATTATTTGATTAAAATGGAGCCTGTGGGAGATGGCCTTCCCTTAATTTATAGCTTTCTGGATAATCGGTTATTGGATAACTAATCCCATACTTGTATCAAAAATGTCAGCATTTTCTAGAGAAGAAAAGAATGAATCATTTATTACCTTAGCATCATTTTTCATTGTCTTTTCAGCTTTATGTATGTAGAGGTTATTATATGATAATCCTAAAAGATGCTTTGGTTGCCCCTGTATTATTCAGCTGGTGTCCATGGCATGCAAAATGCATTGTAACACTGTTCATATATTTTTCTTTTAGCCAAAAAACGATACAACTGAAGGACAAGCTGTCACCGTTGAGATGATCCTCACCCTGCAGCTTGTTCTCTGTATTTTTGCTTCAACTGACAGCCGCAGGTGTGACAACGTTGGCTCTTCAGCTATTTCCATTGGCCTGTCTGTTGCAGTGGGGCATCTGGTTGGGGTAGGTGTCCATCATTTTGTGATTTCATCTATATTGTCTTACCTTTTGGCACAGATTAAGGGCATTGGAGTTCACAAGCGCCATCTTCTTCTTCTCTTTGGTAATCTTCGAGTCTTCTTCCGGCGCTTTGGCAATTTCAGTGACTTTCGGCTCCGATGCCCTGAATCTGCATCGAGGGGTAAGTAATGAGTTAAGGGCATTTACTAAAGGTACCACTTAGGCTGGGGGGGCAGAGAGGGGGGTCTATGTAGGGTAGAGGGGTAGGGGTTTTTATTAGCAAGGGTTTGGTTCTTTAACCCTTATTGAGCACAATGGGAGAAGCCATTTAGCTGATGGGTAATGGGTACAGTTTGATATCCCTGTCAGTTTGAAACCATCAGAAATCCTCATTATGCACAGAGTTTTAAACACCAAATACCCAATGTATTAATAGCTGCAGATATATCATGCCCTATAAACTCTGGCATTGGAATTTAATTGTAGCTAAGCCTCTTTTGCCGTTATCCAGAAGCTGAGAAATGTAAATATTACTTCAAGTCAAAAATGACTTTTACTCTCTGCGATGGAGCAATATTTTCTCCTTGATTATTAATCATCTTCCGCGAATATACATTAATGATGTGTAATGACAATCACGATTCATTGATTTAGGCGTTATAAAATGCCTCTTTTTTTGGCAATATGTCACACTGTTAGAGAGTCAAGCAGCTGGAGCTCTGCAGGAATAAAAATAATTACTATCCCACGTGTCAGATCTTGAATAAAACATCCATTAATTGCTAAAGGCTACAATATTTTAGAGGAAAAGCCTCAATGAATCTTGTAGAGCAATGACATTATAATTCTGGTTGGTTTGAGCTGTGATGCATTGTAAACCATTTAGTAATTGGTGTTAAGGTTTAAAACTTTTTAAAAGGCAACCTTATAACATTAATATAAATGTACAGACACGGACGGCCTTGGGATAATGAAAGAACAAATTACAATGGTTGTACTAGATCTAGTAACCCAAAGCAACAAATCAGATGTACAGTATGCTTTCAAACAGGTGACTAGCAAATACTACTTGTTGATTGGTTGCTAAAAATATGTACCTCTTATAACATTACCCCTTTAGGATGCTGGGAATTCAAAATACACCTGGAGGAACTCAGACTGTTCTTTATCATTATATTGTTTAGACTCTATGGGGCAGATCTATCAACATTCTCATTTTTAGTGGTTTTAGAAAACACAAATAAACAAATTTTCTCTAAAACAAGTTATGAAGAGGCCCATTTACTAAACTGGTCAGGCTTTTTGGCGCCAAAAACCCCAAAATGTTATGAAAAAAAGCACAACTTTTCTGGGATTTCTTATGCATTTATTTTGCATCAAAACAGTTTTGTGCGACAATATGAAAAAGTCATAGTTATCATGCAACAAGTCAAAAAAGTTGCTGTTTTTCGTGACTTTTTCTCAATCGTGCTTTCTCACTTCGGATTTTTTGATAAATCACTGACGGTTTTTTTCAGAACAGGTTGATTTCTCCTTTAAGCAGGGGTGCAATGAGGCTGTGACCACAAAATACATATAGACAAATACAAGAGTCCTCTGCACTCAACCCATTATCAATATATTTAGGACAAGATACTGTATTTTGTGGCTTAAAGCCTTAAAAAAAACCCTACCCCCCTACCCTACATAGTTCCCCCTCCCTTCTCCCCCCATCCTAGCTCCCCCCCCCGGGCAAATGCCACTAACTTTTTTTTACCCCTCCGTGCAGATTCTGTCCAGTGGAGTTCATGGCAGCCATCTTCTTCTAATCGTTAATCTTCGGAATGAGGCCGGCATTCGAAGTTGGAGCAATTTTCTGTTTCGGGACAACGTTGCGCTGAAACTCATGAAAATTGCAGAATCGCCGGTTTCATTCAGAAGATTACCGAAGCGGCTGAAGAGGGGTAAGTAAAGAGTTTGGGGCATTTGCATGGGGGGGGGGCAGCTAGGCTGGGGGGGAGGGTGGTCTATGTAGGGTAGGGTTTCTTTTATTAAGGGTTTGTTTCTCCTTTAAGCTACTTAAAAAACGCCTTACCCACGCCTTAAACAAACCATTGTTGTAGCTCCCACCCTTTCCAGTTATAGTCAGGTGATTCCACTGGTGGCCAATAAAAGGGCAGCCAAGTTTGGGAGCTTTAACCTTGAAAGCAGCTAGTAAGTTGCAGCAAAATCTTAGTCCCTTTGTAAAATGTATAATGAAGCAATAGCATTCTTAATGAATCAGATAAAATTGAGCATAGGACAGGCCAGATATGGGATGACTTTGACGTAGTTGACCAGCTTAAATATATTGCAATATATGGACAAACAATCCCTGTTTTAAAGGGTAAGGCATTTTTCAGTAGCAGTATGCACAAAATGTGTTAAATATATCGATAATGGGTTGAGTGCAGAGGAGGACTCCTGTATTTGTCTATCAGTATTAATCTAAAACACACTAAAGTGTTGTTCTTTCTACCTTATAAGGTTCTATCACATGAATTTGTGTTAGATCATGGTAACTTTAAACTCAGAGTGCGGGTATGGACAATCCTTTGCACAAAGCAATGCATAAGAGAAGAACTTCAACAATAATATAGATATCTGCATTGATATCAATTACTGATTATAAACTCATTCTTTCTTTGGAACTTAGATTAACTTTACTGGCTGCTCCATGAATCCAGCTCGATCCTTTGGGCCCGCATTAATTGCAGGAAACTTTGCCGCACACTGGGTAAGAACTGACTGACAGCTGAGAGGCCTGGGGGGGAATATTCTTTGGTATGTGGCAAATCAAATATTCCTACACCCGAGGGACCTGATTAAATATAAAGTCAAAGAAAGGACAATTTGAAGGATGAGATTGTAAGAGAAAATCAAGTAGTTAAATAAACATTCTGCAAAAGTATAGATAATTGAGAGAGAGAGAGAGAGAGAGAGAGAGAGAGAGAGAGAGAGAGAGAGAGAGAGAGAGAGAGAGAGAGAGAGAGAGAGAGAGAGAGAGGAAAAAGTAGGAAAGCTAGGACTTACAAATTAAAGATCATCACCAGACTAAGGAACTGAATGGATGAAACTGAATGAAAGTAGTGGAAAGGAACATGTCAAGAGAGTCAAGAGTTTATTGTCATTTCACCCATATACGTTTGTAGAGTACACAGTGAAATGAAACAACGTTCCTCTAGGACCATGGTGCTACACACAACATAGATGTACCGGACAACAGAGAAAAAGTGCAAGTGCAAAAATATGCAACTCCTGCAAGACAGGACAGCACAGTGCAGGGACAGGACAAGACAGTGCACACTCAGCAGATGTAATATGTTAAGTAAATAATGCTAAATATCAGACATGATGGGTGTATCATTGTGATATGACAGTAGCAAGAACATGATAAAGAACATGACAAAGTGCAGATGTGCTCAGAGAGAACAATTGTATCCAATGGCTATTCATCCATACAATGGTGTACAGTGGCTGTGTAACGCTGTGGCACATAGTAAGGTCAGATGGAGTGTGTGTGCTGGAGAGATCTGTCCGGTCCCTGAGTATTCAGGAGCCGTATGGCTTGGAGGAAGAAACTGTTACACAGTCTGGTAGTGAGGGCCCTAATGCTTCCGTAACTTTTTCCAGATGGCAGGAGTGTGAACAGTGAGTGTGAGGGGTGTGTTGGAATAGCCACAATGCTGGTGGCTTTACGGATGCAGCGAGTGGTGTAAATGTCCGTGATGGAAGAAAGAGAGACACCTATGATCTTCTCTGCTGTCTGCACTATCCTCTGTAGGGTCTTGTGCTCCATGTGTGAGTGCAGTTAAAACAGAACATCTGACAACACAATACATATCTATTTCGTTTGAGCTGATTATCGGATGATCGACAGATGTTCAGACAATTGTGCATCCCCCAGCTTAACATGTAGGTAGAAAGAAGAAATTAGGTTTGGCCTAGCGTCCCCTAGTCTCCCCATGAGCAGCCTCGCCAATCCCATGAAATCAAAGCTTGGGGTGCTTCCTACATTTTTGTTTAATAAATGACTCCCATGAAGCGCAATCGATTGTGTGCGCAAGGTGCACAAGAAGTAAAGTCAGCAAAGATGGCGCCCGCGAAGAGCTGAAGTATATCATACAAACAAAGTGGTGTCATCACCTATCTGTGTAGGTGTGGAAACAAATATTCAGCAATTCAGTTGGGGGACTATTCAGGCAGTGTCGTAACTAGATACAGTATTACTGGGCCCCACAGCAGATTATTTTTCAGGCCCCCAGGTTGACCAGTTTTACCAATATTTATTTAAATTGTATAGAATTAGGACCTCATGGGGCCCTTATACCTCATGGGTCTCCCTGCAGCCGCAGGGTCTGCTTCTTCTATATTTACGTCCCTGTATTCAGGGATGGTGTTTCTTAAGAAAATTTGTAGAGAGGTCAGTTATCCTTTAAGGACCAACTCACAATATACTGTATTTATAGAATATAAAAGTCATAGTACAGAGCTTTACAGATTCATATTACGTCAGTGATCCCCAACCAGTAGCTCGCGAGCAACATGTTGCTCACAACCCCTTGGATGTTGCTCCCAGTGGCCTCAAGACAGGAGCTTATTTTTGAATTCCAGGCTTGGAGGCAAGTTTTGGTTGTATAAAAACCAAGACTCCTGCAAAATAGAGCCTCCTATAGGCTTCCAGTCCATGTAGGGGCTACCAAATAGCCAATTACAACACTTATTTGGCTTGCCAGGAGGTTTTTGCATGCTTGTGTTGCTCCCCGACTCTTTTTATTTTTGAATGTGGCTCACGGGTAACAAAGGTTCGGGATCCCTGTATTACGTGTTCAGTTCAGAAACAAGTGCAATGTGCATATGAATTGAATGATCAGCCCTGTAGCATTAGCTTCTATGACAGAGATGAACCTTATGTTCTGCTTAACAATCTATGATAACCCCTAAGCTTAGCTTTTCAACCGCTACCTACTGAGCATGTGCAGTGTCACTGACACACTCTTCTCTATGGTTTTGAAGGCTTTGATAATTCCTGTTATAAAGATGCTGAACTTTTAGGCTTTGAGCAGTAAGTTCAGTATATAACAAATGGCACTTTGGTAAATCGAACCCGTTCTAAAACAAGTATATGTTTATTTCTAAAGTCGCACGCCCTATGAATCATCTTCTCTATCAGGCAATGTATTTGACATGCAGATTAAAAAATCCTAAAGAATAAATTAATCTTAAAAACAGGTACAACTATTCTAATTTGCTAACTGAAGAACCAAATGCCAGTTTCCACTCTCTATTCTACGTCATTAATGGGTATTTACTAGCGTTTGTAACTTCTCATTTTACTGTCTTTATAGATCTTCTGGATTGGACCTTTTGCAGGAGCCATCGTAGCATCTCTCATCTATAACTACATACTCTGTCCCCGGCAGCAGAAATTTTCAGAAAAAGTATCCATCCTTTTGGGAAGAATGCCAGACAAGAAAGAGGAAGAGTGGGAAGAAATGCAAGAGCAGCCAAGAAGAAAGTCAATGGAACTGCAAACCTTGTAACTTGGCTCTCGAATGATCAGCATTTAATAAGCATCATCCACTATGCAATTAAAGGGTTTATAAAATGAATTAATAAAAATCAGTTTGAATGGCATGCAATTCTCCACTATTCTTTCATGATATTAATGCATAATATGCAGATCTAAAGAAGGGTGATAATTTCATTTTAATCAGGGTGTCCTGTTTTATTTTTGACCATGGCTGTCACGGCCGGCACCCGATACCAGAACAAATGCCAAGCACCCTGGTCTCGGCTCGGCTTCACCAGTAGTGTGACCACCGTTGGGCTTCGGGGGGAGCCCTCAGCTTACTTGGGTGCCACCTGGACTTAACGAGGGGTGCAAGGCGGGATGTTCTGGCTGGCGAAGGGGCACGGCTGTTAGCAAAGTCTTTTGGGCCGAAGGTCACGGTACAAATGGAGCAGGCGAGAGAACCGTCAGACAGGCAAGGTCGAGGCAGGCAGATATCAAGAATCGTCAGGCAGGCAAGGGTCAAACCGGGTTGTCAATCAAGGGGTTAAGCAGGAAGAGTTGTCGTAGGCAGGCGAGGGTCAGGATACAGAATGTAGAATAGTCAGGAACAGGCTGGGTCAAACACGGGTAATCAAACAGACTTTATACAGAACAGATCAGACGCACAAGGCTCAGGAACCACTAGAAACAAGTTCTATCACGGGCATCAGTCAGCAGTCTGAATGGGCCTTTTATAGGGCAAGAATTCCACGCCCCAGAACGTGCGTTTTCGCACCAGAATGCGCTGGCGCAATCACGCCAGCGCGCCTGCGCCTTTAAGAGGCACACAGTTGCGCGCACCCTAATGGCGCTGGGAGGAGGAAGAAGAAGGAGCGCGGCGGCGTGGCAGCCGTCCACGCCGCCGCACCGCTAGACCACCAGGTACTTTTATTACAATGGCCTTGTAAACATACAACATAACTGGAATAATTCTCCCTTCAATCATTAAAACGATGAAGCCTTATTTTTTATGTGCAGCTGATTCTTTACTATCACAGGTCACAAGAATACATTTTCCACAGTCACAATGCACATCAATAAGTGGCAAAGGGCAGACCTTCCTGGTCTGGTATTTTTCATTAAAGTTGCCTGCGAAAGATACAACCTACCATGAATTTCCAGATACGTCTGTCTTTCTGAAACTGCAATTATTTTAAGTGTTCTACTGCCGCCACATAATCAGCCTTTGTGACACCAGAATTACAGGGATTTGAAATCATTTATTTAAATGTTATAGCCCATTCCTAGAAAATGTTCAGGACATTAGACTCAAAGTAATGTGAAGATTATTTTATGAAAATGTTAATATTTTATAACTCCTTTTGTAATGATATTGATACTGCATGTAGCAAAGGTCTTTCTTATATTGTATTTCAATTTGATATGGTTTGCTTAAAAGATGGGTACAAGCTGGATTTACTATGTGCCCAATTCTAAAGGGGTGAGATGGTGACCCTGTTACTAGAAACACAATAAAAAATAAAGATTTCCCACAAAAAAAGAACTGCAAAATTAAGACTAATTGTGAGATACAGTGAGAAGAATGTGAGATGTTAGAGGAGTTGTTTCAAATTGACAGATTTGTCTGAATGCACCCGGGCTTAGCTGCTCTTTATCACTGGTGCCAGTGAAGCTTCAGTCAGGAGTAAATTACAGTTGATGAGGTGGGAAAAAAAACAGGGGTCTATAAGAATTTTTGTGTGGGTAAAGTACATTTACACAGGGGCATCTATGAACCTACCTGATATTGTGCAAGGAAATATATACCTGGAATTCATCTGTTTATATGTTATATCAAAGAAATAGTTCACCTTAAAATGTCATTTTACTATGATATCGATAGCAGAATAAGTCAATTAGCTATTAGTCTTAATATTTTATTTTTTGAGGGCTTTAATAGAAATATAGTAATTCAATTCAGTTAATCTGGATATTATTACTAGTTGCAGGCTGGATAGATGCAAAGCAGGAAGATTAAATATCCCCAAATTATATGACCGGTTGAAAAGATGATTACCAAGAATTGTAGTACAGGTATGCGACCTGTGATCCAGAATGCTTGGGATCTGAGGTTTTCCCGATAATGGATCTTTCCGTAATTTGGATCTTCGTACCTTAAGTCACTAAAAAATCATGTAAACATTAAGGGGCACATTTACCTAGGGTCGAAGTAAAATCCTTCGACTTCGAATATCGAAGGATTTCCTGCTATTCCTACGATCGAACGATTAAATCCTTCGAATCGAACGATTCGAAGGATTTTAATCCATCGATCGAAGGATATTCCTTTGATCAGAAAACTGTTAGGAAGCCTATGGGGACCTTCCCCATAGGCTAACATTGGCCTCGGTAGGTTTTAGGTGGCGAACTAGGGGGTCGAAGAATTTTTTAAAGAGACAGTACTTCGACTATTGAATGGTCGAATAGTCGAACGATTTTTAGTTTGAATCATTCGATTCGAAGTCAAAGGTCGTAGTCGAAGGTCGAAGTAGCCCATTCGATGGTTGAAGTAGCCTTATTCGACCATTCGAAATTCTAACTATTTTTCCTCTGTTCCTTCACTCGAGCTAAGTAAATGGGCCCCCTATATAAACCCATGTTTTTGCTTCCAATAAGGGTTAATTATATCTTAGTTTGGATCAAGTACAAGGTACTGTTTTATTTTTACAGGAAAAAGTAAATAAGTTTTAAAAATTTGGATTATTTGGATAAAGTGGAGTCAATGGGAGACGCCCTTTCTTTGTGAAGTAAAAGGATTACAACCTCAGAATGGATATCTTATTTGTTTCGCAATATTTGCTTTATTGTTATGTGTTTCCAGTATGACTTAGGTTTGTCTAGCTTGTCAAGGCATCCAAACATTGAGCACGTCTTTACCCATCATGTGACCAACCTGTAAATAAAGTATATTGTCTTTAGTACTCTACTGGGAAGTCAAGGTGAGATAAGAACAAGATATTATTAATAATAATGAATATTATTTGCCCTAAGGGTCAGGGCACATGCTCAGATTCGGGGAGATGCCCGGCTAGAATGTAAATCGCTCGGAACGCTTCGTTTTCCAAAGTCGCCCAAAGTTTTCTCGTGAGGCAACTTCGGCCGACTTCAGGAAATGAAGAGATCCCAGTGCCATCCTGCAGGCGACGAATCTATGACCAATCTCGCCAGGCGACTAATCTCCCCAAATCTGAGCGTGTGCCCTGACCCTAAAGAATGTTTCTTATCACGTTACAAGATATTAGAACAGTGGTTTCCTTTGCTGTTACCTGGCTGGATAATCTGAATTGCAGCTCCATGGCTACACCAGTGATAGACACTCTTACAAATGACAGCGTTTGGCAATATTTGGCCAGAGAGCAGGTGCATTTGTTTCTAAGGTGTCACCTGAGGTGACATGTTCTCGATATTCCATGATGTTTAGCTTGTGGTCTTCTTGTAAGTCAGGTTAAAATACAGAGTATTGACAGATCTTTTATTCACAATTTAAGCTGCTTAAAAGTGAAAATGATAGGCGTGTAATGGATTAGTTCTGAATTAGTCATGTTGCAATATCTCTAATGAAGCAAAACAATAAACTAAAGGAAGCAAACAGTGAAGATGCTAAAATAAACCATTTTACCCATAGTGCTTTTCGTCTTTTGTC
The DNA here is from genome assembly GCF_017654675.1 of Xenopus laevis. NCBI lineage: Eukaryota > Metazoa > Chordata > Amphibia > Anura > Pipidae > Xenopus > Xenopus laevis. The sequence goes on from NC_054373.1 coordinate 156,602,325, forward strand.
GTAGGGTGTCAGGCATAACCAACAGCTTTTCCCTATCGTATATGAGATTTAATCTTAAAATTTAACAGGAAAGAGAGTAAAACACATGAAAGAATGAATATGCAGGAACAAAGTATAGCCGCTGATATTAAAGGGCATGTAAAGGCAAAAAAATAAAATCCCATTTTTACTTTCTTTAATGAAAAAGAAACCTATCTCCAATATACTTTAATTAAAAAATGTGTACTGTTTTTATAAGAAACCTGACTGTATGCAGTGAAATTCTCCCTTCATTTACTGCTGTGGATAGGAATTGTCAGATGGTCCCTAACTGCTCTGCAGGGAAACAATCATACTTATGAACAGCAGGGGGAGCCCCCGCCTTACTTCCCAGCCATGCAGAACTCAAGCGGCTTTATTTATGACAATCCCTAAGCAGCCCAGACCACACTGAGCATGTGCACAGTCTTAGCCTTGCAAAGATGTTTAACAAAGTTACAAGATGGTGACCCCCTGTAGCCAACTTTGAAATCATAAATTATTTGTTTGATTAGGCTTGTGGTGCAGTAAATTCATGTTTATATTTAGTATACAAAATACAGCATTTCTAGCCTTATTCTATTTTAGACTTTACATGCCCTTTAACTGCCCAGTCATGTGACGCATTTAGCTATGTTTCGGCCACACCAATCACATCAGATTTCCCCAATACGAACGGGTGAAGAGGCTGGTGTTTATACAAATGATGAGAAGATTGCACTGTGTATAAGACTTAAACTGTATAAACGTAGTACTTTCCATATTGCTACAAGTGTTAGGAGAAGATGTTCCTGCTAGGAGCTATACCTTACTGATCCCTGACTACAAAATATAATAAAGAGATAAATCTGCTCCCTAAGCATTTCCCAATAAATACCAGACTCCACTGAAATCAGCTGGAATCTCCAAATAAACAGCACTTGTTTTCCAAAGAATATTGTATGACTGAACAACTTCTACTGAATCAATTGTTCATTTGGACACACATTGCATATTTGCACTGAAACGTGTGCATCTAAAACAGTGATCCCCAACCAGTGGCTCCTAAGCAACATGTTGCTCACCAACCCCTTGGAAGTTACTCCTGGGGACCTCAAAGCAGATGCTTATTTTTTTAATTTGTGGCTTGGAGGCAAGTGTTTGTTGCATAAAAACCAAATGTACTGCCAAACAGAGCCTTGTGTAGGCTGCCAGTCCACATAGGGGCTACCAAACAGCCAATCACAACCCTTATTTGGCACCCCAGAAACTTTGTGCATGCTGCTTTCCAACTGTTATTTACATTTAAATGTGGGTCATGGGTAAAATATATTCTAATTTGTTATACTACATGGGGATTTAAAGTGAAAGTGATCCCTTGACTGGGCTCTGGAGGAACAGAGCAGTGTTTTGGTAGCTTCTCCAGGGCTTCCCTGCACCTAGGGTAGCCACCTTTGTTGTTGGAAAAAGCCCAACTAGTTGGTGGGCAGATGGCATTTGGGGTGGAGCAGTGTGGTGTGGAGGTGAGGTCATGACGTGGGGGCATGTGCATGCTGAGTGTGGGGTGCAGTTGTGATGTTGAAGGTGAGTATTGGCCAGATTCTTGTTTAGGTTTCCCAGTGCTATTTGCTTCTAAACCATACAGGTGGTAACCCTACCTGCATGTCCACGTCAAAGATCAGACATGAAAGTAATACTTGCAATAAGGTACACATCAAAAAACAATCTTTTGTATTATTTGTGATTTTGAGAACCTTGTTCCTGTCCAATCACAGACAGAGAGACAAGGCAAGTCCTCTCCCTGATCACCCCAGCCACCTCCTGCTTGTCTTTTTGGCTTGAAATCCATCCACACCCCTCCCACCCCAAGCACCATGCAAACCAAATCCAGCGGAAGAGCATTAGCGAATGGGGAGATCCGGTGCACCAGACAGCAATGAGATGAAGCAATTCTTTTGTTTGGAGTGCTTTCCTGCATATAAAATGACCCCTGAACACTCCTCTTTTCACAGTTGTTTGCCTTCTAGAAGGCAGTAAAGTTATCCATTTGAGATATGTCTGTGGAGCCACAATAACATATAGATTAAATAGCTTTGAAAGTCTGGTAAATTTGCATAGAATAGTTCCTCAAATTTCAGATGATACATGAGTTCTTATTTAATTTTACTAACTGCTCCAGTTTTTTGCATGGCTTTATTTCCATAGACTACCATTATAAAAGCGATGGTAATATCCCTGTCAACGGATAGCTTTATGGTACATTTTCCTTTGGTTTTACTGCCAGTGTAAAACTAAACAGGGAAATGAAAGGCGAGAAAATGTAATAATAAACTTGTGTAGCCCTAAATTATTATGAAACTGCTAAACAATATAATATTTTATATTTACACTATTAAGATGCACTGAAGAGAATAAAACTGATTTACTGGAACAGTAACAAGTCTTCGTATTCTCTGAATGCAACATACAGTGCAAAGCAGAGCAATGGAAGGCCAGGTAATATAAAAGGGTTGGAATGGAACAGCAGACGAGAGGTGGAGAAGAAGTGGCAGAAAGGAGGATGAAAAGGGAAAATATAAGACAAGGCAGGAGGTTTGTTTGGGAGAGAAAGGAGAAATGGAACAGCATAACAGGTGTTAGACAAAGTGATGTATAAAAAGAAAATAACAGGAAAGGACAATAAAAATAAAGACTATAGAAGATATATATGAATATAAGAATGATGCAAGACATTTGACTACAGACAAATCAGTAAATAAAGCTGACCATTGTATTTAAAAAACACATTTTGAAAATTGCGACTGTAACTGAAGTTACAGTATGTATGTTATTAATATTATTACATATCGTATGCAGGCTAGAGTTCATTAGAGCCAGAGCATATAAGCCCATAGTACTTTATATATAATACAGTCATATGAAAAAGTTTGGGAACCCCTCTTAATTCTTTGGAGTTTTGTTTATCGTTAGCTGAGCTTTCAAAGTAGCTACTTCCTTTTAATATATAACATGCCTTATGGAAACAGTAGTATTTCAGCAGTGAGATAGTTTAACTTGAAAAATAGTTTAACAGAAAATATGCAATATGCATCATAACAAAATTACACAGGTGCATAAATTTGGGCACCCCAACAGGGATATTACATCAGTACTTAGTGTAGCCTCCTTTTGCAAATGTAACAGCCTTTAGACGCCTCCTATAGTCTTTGATGAGTGTCTGGATTCTGGATTGTGGTATTTTTGACCATTCGTCCATACAAAATCTCTCCAGTTCAGTTAAATGTGATGGCTGCCGAGCATGGAGAGCCTGCTTCAAATCATCCCATAGATTTTCGATGATATTGAAGTCGGGGGAATGAGACGGCGATTCCAGAATAATATACTTCTCCCTCTGCATAAATGCCTTTGTAGATTTCGAAGTGTGTTTACGGTAATTATCTTGTTGGAATATCCAACCCCTGCATAACTTCAACTTTGTGACTGATGCTTGAACATTATCCTGAAGAATTTGTTGATATTGGGTTGAATTCATCTGACCCTCGACATTAACCAGGACCCCAGTCCCTGAACTAGCCACACAGCCCCACAGAATGATGGAACCTCCACTAAATTTGACAATAGGTAGCTAGTGATTTTCTTGGAATGCGGTGTTCTTCTTCCGCCATGCAAAACGCTTTTTGTTATGACCAAATAACTAAATTTTTGTCTCATCAGTCCAAAGCACTTTGTTCCAAAATGACTGTGTCTTGTCTAAATGAGCTTTTGCATACAACAAGCGAGTGTTTGTGGCGTGAGTGCAGAAAGGGCTTCTTTCTCATCACCCTGCCATACAGATGTTCTTTGTGCAAATTGCTCTGAATTGTAGAAAGATGTACAGATACACCATCTGCAGCAAAATGTTCTTGCAGGTCTTTGGAGGTGATCTTTGGGTTGTCTGTAACCATTCTCACAATCCTCCTCATATGCCGCCCCTGTATTTTTCTTGGCCTCCCAGACCTGGGTTTTACAGCAACTGTGCCTGTGACCTTCCATTTCCTGATTACATTCCTTACAATTGAAACTGACAGTTTAAACCTCTGAGATAGCTTTTTGTAGCCTTCCCCTAAACCAGTGATCCCCAACCAGTAGCTCGTGAGCAACATGTTGCTCTCCAACCCCTTGGATGTTGCTCCCAGTGACCTCAAAGCAGGTGCTTATTTTTGAATTACTGGCTTGGAGGCAAGTTTTAGTTTTATAAAAAACAGATTTACTGACAACCAGAGCCTCAATGTAGGTTGACAGTCCACATAGGGGCTACCAAATGGCCAATCACAGCCCTTATTTGGCACCCCAAGAACATTTTTCATGCTAGCGTTGCTCCCCAACTCCTTTCACTTCTGAATGTTGCTCACGGGTTCAAAAGGTTGGGGATCCCTGCCCTAAACCATGATACTGAACAATTTTTGTTTTCAGATTTTTTGAGGATCCCATGCTGTCACTCTTCAGAGGAGTGTCAAACAGAAGCACACATTGCAATTGGTCACCTTAAATACCCTTTCTCATGATTGGACACACCTGCCTATGAAGTTAGAGGCATAATGAGCTAATCCAACCAATTTCAGTATTGAGCAGTTACATGCATTCAAATTAGCAAAATTACACATTTTTGCACAGCCAGTTTTTTTTACATTTACATTTGATTTAATTTCATACAACTATATACTGCTTCAATAAAAATCTTTGTTCAGAAAACACCCCAGTACTCAGATGTTCCAGAAGTTATTATGCAGGCTGAAAGGGGTTTACTTTTCACTTTTTCATATGAGTGTATATAACTGTATGAAAAGTGCATCTCAGGTAGAAACATCTACACCCATGCAAAGAGAATTAATTAGAAAGGGAAATGAAGAGAAAATATACAGGTAATAAATATAACAAGGGAGTCAAGGGAAGTTCCTACAGGAATGTGTTTTCCCAGAATATAGATAAATCACAATCAGGTGCGGATAATGGTATGGAGTAGGGAGAGTGAGAACACGCCACATAGTTACAACATAATGCTAATTACTAATGAGAACTGATTTCGGAATGAGTTTCAGTGAAATCAGCACCAGAAAAAGCCATTCAGGTGAGTGTCAGTCGGGGCAGAATCCCTTAATGCCATCAGATTCTAACTCTGTACCCTGAGACTGTAACACTTGAGTTATCCCAGTTAATCAATCTCTCTCTCTCTCTCTCTCTCTCACTCTCTCTCTCTCTCTCTCTCTCTCTCTCTCTCTTTCTCACTCTCTCTCTCTCTCTCTCTCTCTCTCTCTCTCTCTCTCTCTCTCTCTTATAAAAAAAAAAATGTTGACGCCGGCGCCAAAAACAAGATGCTTTTTTTTGGGAAGTTCGCACGTTTTTAGTCAATTCGCCCATCATTATTCACAAGTGATCTGGTAGAGATCAGGGGAACGTATCATTGTTTTTATGGGGCCCACAAGTATAGTATGGTGTGTGTCTCATTCCTTACTAGTGGCGGTACTAGATGTTACTGGGCTCCTGAGCAGTAACGTAACTAGAGGGCGGCTGGCCCTGGCACGGGACGTGCTGCCGGCCACCCGGTCCCCCTCCGTACGTTGTTTTCTGCATGTGTGCAGTGGCGCTTGAGCTGCCGGGGTGCGGGCCCTGGCCCAATCACACCCCCTGCTCCCCCCATAGTTACGCCACTTAAATCATTAGTTAAATCATTTTAGGGCCCCTAATTTTAGGCAATAAGACATTCTTTTTTTGTAACTCAATTTTTATTTGGTTTTACAGAGTTTTCAAAAATCAAGAACAGTGGAAAAATCAAGTCATTATTTCCCGTTGCAAACGGATGCCATAGTTTGTTATTGGTAGCAGTGGTAGTCAAGTAAAACAACCTTATGTCCATTAAGGGTACTTTTAACCAATGCACAACAATAAATGACCAGACAGACCAGATTACAGTGAAAAGATAGTTGGAATTGGAAAAAAGTTTAGATTCAGTATAGAGTTTAAGATTTAAAAGTTAGAAGCACTGTGTGTGTGATAGTGCCACTTAGTTTAGCAGTCATAAACTCCACATTTCTCAATTCTTCCAATAATTCAGGGATTGCGGGTGGATTTAAGTCCTTCCAGTGTCTTGTGATAGATAGTCTGGCAGCTGTTAGGATGTAGTTCATTAGTTTTTGTTCTGCGGTTGTATTTTGGGGATCTGGCTTACCTACTAACGTGCTTAGGATGTCTAGATGCATTGGGTGAAAGAGCAATATTGTTAGTAGTTCTTCCACTGCCTTCCAAAAATCATTTAATTTGGGGCATTGCCTCATAATGTGTTCCAGAGTTCCCGTTTCATGATATTCACACCAACACTATGTAGAGACGGGAATAAGACATTCTTAATAAATATATATTGAGCATAGTTATCAATCATTGCCCCGCTGGGCTTCCTATACTTCCTGAACCTCCCTGTTTCTATAGTTCTATAGTACTGCTCTGTTGTTACAATTAGTGACGGGTCTAATTTGTCCCGTTTTGCAGAAAAATTCACAAAATTGAGAAAAAATTATGGAAACGGCAAAAAATTTAAGTCAATGGACGTCAACATTTTTTTTACACACGCGACAATTTTTCTCGCTCCAGATAAATTAGTCAATGAGCGTTTTTTTTGTCCAAATGCATTCAAGTCAATGAGAGTTTTTTCTTATGACAACTTATTTTTGTCTCTGCAACTTTCAGGTCGCAGCTAATTTTTGGCACAGTTTCATTAAAAAATTTGCAGATGAGGAAATACAGAATAATGGCGAAAAATTTGCTCATCACTAGTTACACCCCTTGTCCTATATGTGACATAGACTGGAATGTATTTTGCACCAGGTAATGCTCTATTAATACCGCCAACTGTATTCTCACAAACCTGGGATTGTCAGTACAGAGGGAGTGAGTGTGTGGGGCAAGGGACAAGCTTGCACTGCTGCTCATGACAAAGCCACACTTAGTTATCTCATTATACAGTAATTATAAGGAAATTAGGTGTGTGAGCAGGTTATTTCTTCATATAAAATGATGTCAATGATTTTGTAACTCCCAGAATCCAAAGACTTGTAGAACCATGTGCCCTTTCAGTCAATCTTTAAAGGGATTCTGTCGCGATTTTTATAATATACTTTTTATTTCAGCAGTTTGGTGTCAGATATTCATTGACCGTTAGATCCAATATATCTTATAGGGGGCTCCTTTTGCCTAGAAGATGTATTAGAGCTCATTCTATTAAAATCACCAGACATCATGTCTCTCTACATGCAGCATTTATGCAAAAGGCAGTTATTTTGTTAAATGTTGTTTGTTATCAGTTATTTGAGTGAGCTCTGCTAAGAAAGGAAGCCCCCCTATAAGATATATTGGATCTAACTGTCATCTGACACCCAACTCCTGCATGAAGACAGAATGAAGAGAAACAGATGCTGAGAGAGGAATAGTAGGAAGATAAATTTGATTATTTCAGAAACGATGCACGATGTTTTATTGATTATATTTAGAAAGTGTCATATCAGTATGATGACGTTTACATTAAATTTTCATTTTTGCAATTTTTCCCTTTTCAGCAGAGGTGTCAGTGTAACCCTCTGTTTCTGTCACACCGACCCACGTGACCCTCTGGTCCACACACTCCACCAGTGTAGGGATAGTCACTGCAGCAGGTATAAGGACTTGGACACAAGCAGACATACCATAACATGCTATTTTATTCCATAAACTGTTAAATGCTCAAATTATTCACACAGAAATAGATGATAGTGGTCGTTTCGTTCTCACTGAAGTTCTTATTCATAACAAAATTCAGAATATTTGCTGTATTTATGCCCCAAATGATAGAAAAATTGAGTTTTATAAAATGATGACTCAGAAAATTGCTTCTTTGCCTCAAAATAGGTTGATTGTAGGTGGGGATTTTAATGAGGCACATGTTGCTTCTTTGGATAAATGTGGCCCAAATTCAAAACTTTCCTTCAATAAATCTCCATTGATATCTAATTTTTTGAAAAATACTAGATTAATTGATATGTGGAGAACTCTGCATCCTTCGGAGGTTGATTTCAATTTTTTTTTTCATCCTCATAATGTGGGTTCTAGGATTGATTTTATTTTTACATCCATAGACATTTTTAATATTGTTCAATCAGCTGATATAGGGGTAATCGACTTATCCGACCATGCACAGGTTTGGGCTGAATTTAAGATAAATTCTGCTCACAGATCCTTTTTTCCTTGGTCCTTTCCAGTTGCTTTATCTGAGAGACCCGATTTTGTTAATATGATATTGAAAAGATGGGACTCCTTGAAAGACAATATTTGTCATCAAAACGATCCTCTTTTATTATGGGATACATGGAAATGTGTCATTAGAGGTGAAATCACTTCCTTTAAAAGTGCTTTCTTAAAGAAGGTAAATAAGGATTTTTTTTCATTAAGCAAACAATACGAAAGAGTGTATCTTAAAATTTTCCTACATCCCATAATGCTAATAAATTCAAGAAGTGGAGGGATTTGAGAGATCAATTTATAAATTAATAAAATAATAGATTTTTGGCTAACTTAGGGAAAAATTGGAATAGCTCTTCTCATACATACATGATTAAAGCTAAGTGAACTAAGTAACAACACACTTAAGTAAGTGATTTAGGGGGAGGGGTTACAACTTGGTTCCCACCTCCCAGTGTGGGACTCAATTCCCAGCATTCCCAGTGAAATATTGCAAAATGAGTAATAGTGAATAATATAAAAGCAGTAACTATTAAAACATTTCTGTTATATCAAATATTAAAATATGAGGTGTTATGTGTTATTAAAACTCCAAAAGAGTCCAAAAAAGTAAAAAAAAAAGTAATTTGATTCCGCCATAATCCACCAATAATCCATATATTGTGCAATTGTGCCACTTTTGTGTATAAAGGTTAAAAAGATAAAAACATTCAGATTCTGTTCCATTGATATTGAAATGTAAACACTCACATATTTATGCTCAACATCTGGAGTGCTGAGTAGCTACAGTTGTCAAGACACCAGCAAATCCCAGGATAGGAGCAGTAAGATTCTACAAGACAAAAGTATATAACATATTTTACATTAGATCAGTATCACTGGGTATACTGCGTTGTACTAAATTGAAACAGTAATTTGTTACACATAAAGCATAATCTATAGGAATTACCATTCTAAATAAACATTTCAGGGGTATACTCTCGGTTTAATCTCAATATCCATTGCATCTCCAATTTTTTAAATACATTTATTCTATCGCCTCCACGTCTTAAAGGGCCTACACCATCTATTACTTGATATCTCAATTGGCTCACTGTATGTCTTGCTTCTGCAAAATGTGACGGAATAGGTAAATGATTATAATTACATCGTATGTTGGATTTCTGTTGTTTAATTCGGTCCTTCACTTTCTGTGCTGTCTCCCCAACATATGCCAATCCACATGGACATTTTATTAAATGGGACTGACTGCAGGAATAAAGTTATTAACTCTACTAAGGCCATTTCTAACACTTTTAAAGATTATTTCCAAAGCATTTATTCCCGTCCTATGTACGATAAAGGTAAAAGCCTGATTTTTTTATCTAAAATCCATTTACCTCAAGCTTCTCAGGAAAAATTGGAAATCTTGAACTCTCCTATAACTACTGAGGAAGTGATGAAAACTATTAAAAGTCTTAAAAAGTTAAAAGCTAGTGGTCCTGATGGCCTCCCCGCTTCTTTTTATAAATCTATCTCTTTTAAAGTGTTTCCTTTCCTCACTGACATTTTCAACGAAATTTATTTACATGGTAAAACTTTGCAATCTAGTATAACTTCAAATATTAAAATTATCCCTAAAGAAGGGAAAGATCCTTTGCTAACCTCTTCTAATCTCCCAATCTCTTTAATCAATCAAGACTTTAAAATCTTTACCAAAGCTGGTAAAGCTGATAGATTGGCTGATATTCTTCCAGATATTATCTACCCTTTTCAAAATGGGTTTATTAGAAAAAGGTCAGGTATAAAAAACATTAGGGCTATTCTAAATGCCATTTATTATTCTAACAAACATAAAATTCCATGCTCTTTTGTAAGCTTAGACGCTGAGAAAGAATTTGATAATGTTAATTGGAAATATATTTTTGATTGCTGTAATTTTTTTGATTTTAAAGGAAAGTTTATTTCTTTTTTAGAGCAAACTTATTCTTCTCCCAAGGCCAAGATAATAATTGCTGGGGAACAATCAGATCCTTTTACCTTGTGTAGAGGAACGTGACAGGGTTGCCCTTTGTCCCCCCTACTCTTCAATTTGACGATTGATCCTTTGATTAGATTTTCATATTGATCTGACTTATTTCAGGGTATACAAATTAATGGTAGGCACATTAAGATTTTAGCTTTTGCAGATGATATACTTGGTAGTTCAAGAAGCTCAAAATTAAATTAGGAAAGTTTTTAATTTTTTCCAATCCTATAGTTCCTTTTCTGGTTATATAATTAATTCCAACAAAACTGGATTACTCAATATTAATAGTAGTATACCAAAAAAATCCTTTTTGATTAAAATTAAAACCTCCAGGGTGCTCAATTAAAAATGTGGGTATTAATATTCCTTCTGATATTTCTAGACTTTATTCTTTAAATCTGTCTCCTCTAATTAAACTTACTGAGACCTTATGGGATAAGTGGCTTAATTTGCCTCTCAATCTTATGGGTAGAATTGGTTTTTTTAAAATGTTTATTTTCCCGAAGTTATCATATCCGTTACTTAGGGGCAGATTCACTAAGGGTCGAATTTCGAAGTAAAAAATACTTCGAAATTCGAAGTATTTTTCATTCGAATCCTTCACTCGAGCTTAGTGAATCGGCCCCCAAATCTTCCTCTTCTCTTGAAACATTCTGATGTAAGGAAATTGGACCAAGCGCTTTCCAGATTTTTGTGCCAGGGGAAAACATTTCTTTGGCTAAACTACGTCAATCTAAAATTCTAGATTGTCTTAATATTGCTAATTTTCGGTTTTTTAATATTGCATCTTTATTTAGATACATTGTTGAATGGATTTCAGGTAGGGAAGTTGACACTAATTCTTTTGAATGTTATTTGGAAGGAGGTGATCATATCTCTGCTTTTCTTCATAGAAAATGGGGTGGCCTTCCTATATCAAGAGGAACATTCTTTGGCGAGATACTTTTGTAACCTGGAAGATAGTTCATAAATTACATGGTAGTAATTACCAAATCTCTCCTTTTTTGTCCCCCTTTGAGTTATGTTTGTTTACTAAAGCAGAAAGAAAATTTTAATTCCATACTGGAGAAGAAAGGGTATTTCCCAACTGACACACTTAGTTGATAATGTCTCTGGCTTACCAATATTGTGGGAAGATTTGAAATCTAAGTTTGATCTTAAAGAGTGTGACAGACTAATTCATATGAGATCTCTGTGTGGTTTAGACCTTCTCACAAATAACAACAATTTTGCTATAGATAAACTTCCTCTTTTTAAAGGGATCCAAAAATTGTAGAAGAACCTACTTTTAACAGGATTTCATATATTACTGACTTTTGTCTTCGATCCTCTCCTTGCAATCTTAATCCTTTACAAATTTTAGCAGAAAAGTGGTCATCCCTATTAAAAGTTGACATTACTTCTCAACATTTATTATCCTCTATTAACTTTAATAAACTTATCAGATGTGATGTTCAACATTTTAGATTGATCCATTTAAGCTATAACTCTTTTAAGAGCTCAGAGGGTATCACACTTTCCTATTGTCTTAAATGTAAGTCAGAGAATGTTTCTCTATTACATTATGGGGCAGATTTATCAAGGGTCGAATTTCCCTCAAATTCGACTCTCGAAGTAAAATCCTTCGAATTCGAATATCGAATTTGAAGGATTTTAGAGCAAAAGCTTCGATCGAACGATCGAATAAAAATCGAAGGATTTTTATTCGACGAAAAGAAACTTAGAAAAGTGCTGGGGAAGGTCCCCATAGGCTAACATTGGACTTCGGTAGCTTTAATTTGGCGAAGTATGAAGTTGAAGTTTTTTTTAAAGAGACAGTACTTTGATTATCGAATGGTCGAATAGTCAAACGATTTTTACCAATTTTGACCAATTCGATGGTCGAAGTACCCAAAAAAATTACTTTTTGATTGGAACTATTCACTCGAGCTTTGTAAATCTGCCCCTAAGTGTGGGAATGTCCTTTTATTTCTGAATTATGGAGTAACCTTAAAGACTTCCTAAATGAACAATTGACCTTAAATTGTCTCCTGAATTTGCACTACTTGACTTTCAAGTAATATCTTCTGCAAGTTGTTTTCCAAAGACAAAGTTGTGGAATAATTATAAAAATGTTATACATCCAGCCATTGCTGCCACTCGTAAATCCATCTTCCTATATTGGATTCAGGAAACTTGCCCATATTTGAAGGTTATTTTATCATATCTTAGATCTTTACGCATAGATGAGGCAATTGGCTTTAGGTATAGTAGTTAAGGTTGAGAACATTTTCTTAAGCTATGGTCTCCTTATCTTCAAATTCTGGAGTCTGAGGATACATTTTTGTACAATTCTGACGAAAACTCTTCTCTTTATACCCATTGCAATGCCAGGAGTAACTGATGTGATAATTGAGTATATTACTTTGTTAAATACTTGTTTGTTTAGTTGGTAGAGAGGAAGCTCTTATTTTATCTTATCTTATTTTTATTTTCTTATTTGATTTTACTCTTATTTTCCTTGATGAATATTGTTAAGGTCAATATTTGGTGTTTTGTTCACAATGAATTATTATGTAATATTCCTTTTATTACGAAAATCTGCAAATGTCTTGATGAGCTAATAATTTCCTGCTTTTATTTGTTTTGTTTATTAAAAAATGCCAATAAACATAATTGAAAAGAAAAAGAGATACCATAACTTTATAAACTGCTTATTGTACTGTGCTGAGGTTGTTATATGGTAATGTGTCATGTATATTCCATGCTGCTTTTCCTTACAGTTTTATAAATCCTGTAATATGTCAGTGAGGATGTATTGAATTAACTGCCTGTTGTAATGTAGGTGGTCTGTTAGACTGTGATATACCTGAAATTGGCAGTGTTCTTCTTACTGTTTTGCAGGTTCCAAGACAGGTGCACACCCATAAAGCATTATAAAGTTATGGTATCTCTGCCTTTGTCCAAGTCCTTGTATCTGCCACCTTTTAAAAAAAAAATTACCGGCCAGTGGTGGGGGCGGAAAATAAAGGGGCGGGACGTGTCGCAAAAAGGGGCGGAGCTGATGAGGCGCAACACAAAAGGGGCAGAGCCACTGAGGTAGCACCACAAAAGGGGCGGGGCCACCGCCCGAAGCCGACGAAAATGTTTGAAAAGTTTTCATTGGCGGGCAAGGGATTTTGTAAATGGTATTACAAATTACCGGCAGCTACTTTGCCGGTAAATTTGTAATACCGGCCCCGGCCCTGGCAGGTGTTTTACCGGCTAGGCCAGTAAAATATGGGCCGGGTGGCAACCCTATTGGTTCCGTTGATAGGCTGCTAATGGGCTGCTGAGGGGGAAGGGAGGGAGGGTGATATCACTCCAACTTGCAGTACAGCAGTAAAGAGTGACTGAACTTTATCAGAGCATAAAGCTCATGTGAAACTGACAAAATGTCTATCCCCATGCCAAATTTCAGAATTAAATATAAAAAAATCAGTTTGCTCTTTTGAAAAACGGATTTCAGTGCAGAATTCTGCTGGAGCAGCAGATGTGTTTCCAACGATGTGCTTCCAATGGCAATATCCATTTAAAAGATTTTCTAGCAAACTGAAGGTATGGAGATCCAAATTTGAATTATTTGATTAAAATGGAGTCTATGGGAGATGGCTTTACAGTAATTCAGAGCTTTCTGCATAAAAGGTTTCCGGATAACGAACCCATACCTGTTATACCGAAATTATTTCTAGCATTTGGGTGACCTAGCAATGTTCTGTAACTTCTATATTTATGGAGTTTGTAAAGGTAGCGTTGTGAATCATAGGGTAGACTTATGGAGTCACAGTATCATTCCTATCCCTCATTAATAAAATATATTCTATTTGTACAGATTTTTAACTGCACTTGGCCATTAATATATTGTTCTCCAAGATGTGAGATGTAGTTAGACAGTAAATTGTAAAGCCAATTTCTGGCAGAATATTTACACCTCTTACGCTTCCTAACAAACTGTAAGTCTTTTGCAGTGGACCCCATCTATTGCTATGCATAATAATAATAATGACAATCATTTCTACCAATGAAAATACAGTTAATAATTTAGGAATACAATGCTCTTTGCACGTCAGCAGTAACTGGTAGAGAACAAAACAATTACAGTATAATTATATCTTAAAGCATAGCAGAAATGTCAAACTTCTATAAACCAGTTGCATTTGTCAAACAAGAAGATGATAAAATCACTTTGGGTATACGTCAATGCTAATATATGGGTGTGACATTGATAACGACTGTTAAATATATTTTGCTGCTAATTTCCAGATGAATTGATAATCAGGAGATAATAACTGTACAGGCTGCAATTATTTATGTACAATGAGGTCATATACTTTCACAATCAGTGAAACCGACCTTCTGCACATGCAAAACAGTAAATGATAGAAATTAAAGTTATGACATCCTTGTACAACTTTCCTTGCCTTTGGGGTGTTGGCTGTCTGACCCACTTCATCCTTTTGGATAAAACCTGTGCAGTGCCATAAAAGTAAATAAGATTGAATTTGAAATTGAGACATGAATGCATTGCAGTAGAACAGGTATGGGACCTGTTACCCAGAATGCTCGGGACCTGGGGTTTTCCGGGTAACAGATCTTTCCATAATTAAACATTAAATAATCCCAAAAGACTGTTTTTTCCTCCAATAAGGATTAATTATATCTTAGTTGGGGTCAAGTACAAGGCACTGTTTTATTATTACAGAGAAAAAGGAAATCATTTTTAAAAATATAGATTATTTCATTATAACAGAGTCTATGGGAGATACCCTTTCTATAATTCGTATGCTTTCTGGATAACGGGTTTCTGAATAACAGATCCCATACCTGTACTGTTTTATTATTACAGAGAAAAAGAAAATTATTTTTAAAAAAAATTGGATTATTTGAATGAATTTAAGTCTATGGGAGATGGCCTTTCCGTAATTAGGAACTTTCTAGATAATGGGTTTCCGGTTAACAGATCCCATACCTGTAGAAGAGTGTTAAACTTCTTGTGCAGTGGTTTACACCATATGTTTAGGGCCTAGCCTTTTCTCACACTTAAGACCTCAAAAATTGTAGGGGGTTATTCATTGATAATTTATTGGTTATTTATTGATATTGCGTCTGTTTTGACCCCAAAAAACAGAAAAAGTTGCTGTAAAAAAGAAGAGATTTTTTTCACGATTCATTAAGCCACGAATCTGTTCCGAGTTAGAATTCGAAAATACGCCATTAACCATTTGAAGATGTTTTCGGGGTTTGGTGCTAGTTTTTTCCGCAAAAAACTTGAATTTTTTGTGGTTTTTGGGCATCAAATGCAAAAAATTCAGGTTTTTCACATGACAATCCAAAAAAAGTTGCGGTTTTTCACAATCCAGTTTTTTCGAGTCTTTTATCGATAAATAAGGGCAAATCGGTTGGACTTTTTAATAATAAACCCTCCCCGTTTGATCCACTGCATAATTATTATTCTATATTTATACACTGTCAGCATATTTTTCTGTGGTTTACAGATCATCAGCCCCAGTGGAGCATAAAATGTAAGGTCCCTGTCATATCCACGTATGTAAACTGGAATACCCTGGGGTAATCCACACAAACTGGAATACCCTGGGGTAATCCACACAAACATAGGGAAAACATGCAAACGCCATGCAGATTATGTGCTGGCTTGAATCGAATTTAGGACAAAGAAGCATTGCTCATCATTTCCACAGGTATTGTGTTTGGTGCAGCACAGACACCAGTATTTTGGCAGCTGAACCTATAATAATTGTCATTATTCATGACTTCTGTTCTTTATATGCCTGGACATTGTCATATCAAGCTATGCTGCTCTAGATATACTGTACAATGAGATGTTGCTATTAGACCAAGCCTAGGATACAGAATGGGTGCTCTGAATTCAAAACATAACAAATATATCAAACAAATATTGCTGCATGCTGGTAATATATATATACAGTATATTCATCAAACAGTCTTTAAATGGCTTTTGCCTTTGCAAATTCAGGTAAATCAGTGAGCACTCCAAAATAATTATACAGTTATCATGTAAGTAAGCTGCAAATATTAAAAAAAATACCAATGCCGGGGAGAAATTCATAAAATTTCCTCTAGTCTATCCACCATATACTGTATGTTAATGTAATCTAGAAGGACCTTTTTAATGACCATCCAAACCTTGTCAATTCTTTTTTTAATACCTTGCCACACTGTGCACCCTCTTGCCGGGTTTGATTTGTGGATTTTTTCAGCAATGGGTTATATTTTGAATAATTCATTAAAGGAGTGGTTCATCTTTAATTTAACTTTTAGTATGTTAAAGAATGGCTATTTCTCAGCAATGTTTCAACTGGCCTTAATTTTCTCTTTTTTATAGTTTTTGAATTATTTGCCTTCTTCTTTTGACTTTTTCCAGCTTTCAAATGGGGGTCACTGGCCCCATCTAATCTAAAAAAACAAATTCTCTGTAAGGCTACAAATTTTTTGTTATTTCTACTTTTTAATCACTCATCTTTCTATTCAGGCCTCTCCTATCCATATTCCAGTCTCTTATATAAGTCAATGCATGGTTGCTAGGGTTATTTGGACCATAGCAAACAGATTGCTGAAACTGCAAACTAAATAACTCAAACACCACAAATAATAAAAAAATTAAAACCAATTGCAAATTGTCTCAGAATCCTTTTGAGAAATGAACATTTAGGGGCAGATTTTTCAAGAGTCAAATTTCGAAGTAATGGGAGTTTTTTTTGAACACCCGAAATTTGAAGGAAAAAAGTTTTTTTCTGCGGGTGAATATGCAGTATTCGAATCATTTGAATCAAAGTAAGATCATATTCAATTGATTCAAAGTGTTTCCAAATGACTCCAAATAGGTCAAAATTTTGGCCTATTCGATATGCGAAGTACACACAAATAGCTCGAAATTCAAATTTCTTTACTTTGACCCTTGATATAGCTGCCCCTTAGTGAGGACAGCTGTAGAATTATTTGTTGTATTATACAGACAGACCAATAAAAGAGTTTTCCAAGTTCTAAGGAAACTGACAAAAGTAACACAAGATATTTTAACACTGAATAAAGCAAAATAAAAAATATTATAGTGTAGTATGTTGTATGCCTCCAATTATATAGCTTTTTTTAAAGATCCCACCGCTTATGTATATGCTCCTGAACTCATAATTATGATGTTTAAAAGGCATATTGAGTCCCCTTTTAGTTCGCGTGTGTTGTTTAGATTGAGGGTATGGTTCTACACTCCTGGAGAGCATTCTATTCACTCCGCTTGATGTTCCATAGGTTACTTATGTTTTCATCATTCATTTCTTTTTATTATAGAGAGGAAAGTGTTTTTCAGTTTGAAAAATTGTCCATTTGCAGTTAGTTCTGAAATTTGCAATTTTTTTTCTATATTCCATTTTACTTTGCATTGTAATCTATTTCTTTTTATCTATCCTAAGTATGCTAACTTACTTTTGTTGTGCAATTATTATGCGCTGTTGTTATTTGTCACTGTGCATTTTCAAATGCCAATAAATATAATTGGTTCCATCTGGGACTCTGAAACAACACGGGAGAACTGAAAGAGGACTCAATATGCCTTTTTAAACATCACAATTGTGAGTGTAATTGTAAACCAAATTTTTTATATATCTACCGCACCCATGGGTGGGCCTGAAAAGTGTGAGATGATATTGTGACTTGATAGTATCCCTGTGCTTTAGGCAACTCCCTGCAGTGTCTGTGTGTTGGCCCCTTTAAGCACCTTACCCTCAGGTGGATACTGTATGTCTCCTGGTGCTCAGATCAACCAGGTTGGAAGGAACAGCAGTCCAGTGGGTTGCTTCAATAAATAACATGTTTATTGAACAAATGGCAGTGGATCTATCTCACAGCAATCAGGCAATATAGATCTTCAAGTACATTAATAGCAAACTGTGGAAAACCTTTGTAATCCAATTTAGTTCCAGCACTTAGCTGGCCAGGAAGGGGATTTCCAACCATGCTGTACTTTTAGGACCATAGGGGAACTTAACCCTATGAGACCCTAAACCTTCACATGTTGAAATTTTGCAAGTAGATCCCTCTTAGGGGTAATGAAGACTGTATTGGTGATTTTCCCCAGCACTAGGGATCCCACAGGGTATCTTACTCCTTGGCAATTTCCCTGCTCCTGAGCTCACTCACTAGTGTCCCTGTCTGGTGGCTTGATCACCACAAGGATACTACTTTCTTCATTGGAGCCAGAACGCTGGTCACTAAATATAATGCCTCCAACTTTCACTCCTAGAGCAACTATTACAAAAACTTCTACTACTACATAAACTTTCCCTCAACAGGGCCTGTCACATGCTCAGACCCACTCCTGTACCCACCTCCGCCACGGTGAGATCCAGGAAGAGTGAGCCCTGAGCACGTGTGCTCCCCTTTTAAACTTTTAAATAGTGATGGGCGAATTTGCGCCGTTTCGCTTCGCCGAAAAATTCGCGAAAGTCGCGAAACGGCGAAAAATTTGCGAAACTGCGCAGTTTTTTCGATTTTTTTTTTATTATATATATATATATATATATATAATAAATATTTATATAAAGGATTTATTCCCTGGCGGCGAATCGCGCAAATTCGCCGCAAATTCGTGCCAGGCGAATAAATTCACCCATCACTACTTTTAAACACTATCACCTACTGGACAAGCAATGAACCAGATAAGATTACTGATAACATTCAGGAAAAGGGTCTTACAACCAGGGCTCTCTAAGGACGACTTTAGGTGTCCAAACTACAGGGGGAAACTGCCCTTGGAAATGCCTAACCCTCTGGGTCTCTAAATATAATAAGTTTTTACACTATTTCTGCCCTTTGGGTATTCTCTAAAAGTGAGAAACAACTTCTGGCAGCTTAAATGTCTGTTAGTACCCACTTGAGACCTGCACGTGAATTTAAATGGTATATCTATAGGCCCTATACCGCCTGTTGTTCAGAAGGATATAAATTAGCGGTGATTGGGATCTTAAAATAACACTACATATAATTAGTCATACAATATACTACAATATATTTTCTTTTGCTATAAACTCGTTTCCCTGAGCTTTCAGCTCTGACTTGCATTTATTCAAAGTATCTGGATTGCTTCTCAAGGGAAAACAAGTTTATTTGAGTCGGAAAAAAGGGGGAACCCTGGTGACCTTGGATAATTTATTATACAATATATATATATAAGTAGTGATGAGCAAATCTGTCCCATTTCACTTTGCTGAAACTGCAAAGAAATTCACGAAATGGCGAAAAATTTGTGAAACGCATTGAAATCGATTGGCCGGCAACATTTTTTTCTCACTCCAAATGCATTAAAGTCAATGGTTGTTTTTTCTTTTGGCGACTTGACTTGACTGTCCAAAAGCATCAATATTCTAAACCATCCTCTCTCTCTTCATTTAAATGGCACCTGGTACAACTGTCCTGACTGACACTAACTTCAAAGAGTCAGTAGTCTGACATACCCACGACTAGGAGGAGACAGACTGGAATTCAACTAGAACACATAGCTAAATATAATTAAATTAAAATCATTTATAAAATCTATTTTTCCTTAGGGGGATGCACAGGGCATTCAGTGTTCTGTCACCAGAGAAATTTCCAGTTCATTGTGTAGGTCAGTTGAAAAACACTACCCAATTTTAGGTTAGTCCTAACAATGTAACCAAATTAGGTAAGGGTGTGTGTTCTGACATTTAAGGTGTGTATAATATTGTTATGAATATTAGATCTATAATACTTATAGGAATGTATATGAAGCTGAAATGCACAGCTGCTGAATCTTAGAATAGATCTTAATTGTTTAATAGTAAATTACATGGTTATTTTATTTCAGCCCAAGGATTCCTTCTTGGGTCTATGAAACTGTCATACATGGGCCTCATTAGGGTAAGGGTAAAGGTAAGTGCTTACAAGAAGAACATTCAGGTATGGGGCCTGTTATGCTCCAGAATGCTCGGGACGTGGGGGGTTTTCCGATTACAGATCTTTCCATAGTCTGGATCTTCACTACTATAAAATATTGTACACAATAAATAAACCAAATAGGCTGGTTTTGCCTTTGATAAGGATTAATTATATTCTGGTTTGGATCAAGTACAAGCTACTGTTTTATTACAGAGAATAGTTTTTACAATATAAGAAAAGAACCCCGCTTGATCAATGAAACTAGAACAGTCACAATATAGGCTATCTTGTAACCCTCTTCAATTGCCTATTAAATTACAAATTTAAATATACACACTCGAGTGAAATCCCCCTGATTGTCCTCTAAGTTTGAACAATCACAGGAAAATTAGAATAAATAGTAAAGTGCAGTGCAATAAATTAAGTTTGTCCCACATATATAAGTTAGCACAATTGATTGGGTTAAATAGTAATGAAGCGCAGTGCAATATCATTCATACAATTAAATAGCTTTAAAACCACTTAGTGATCTTACCCACAATAGAACCAATTACGCAGAAGGGAAAGTCTCTTAAAAGAGGTTTCTACCTTCCCCAATTAATTATGTAGCAATGTTGCTCTAAAACGTAAATTAATTAGATTACTACATCAATTAGAAAAAAAAGTGCTATATAGATGAATTATAATATATTGCTCTAAAAGTAATTAATTAATTAAATTCCTACATCAATTAAAGAAAATTAGTTCATAAAGATTAAGGTGCTTGAGAGTGCTGTATTAATAATTAGCGATTGTACTGAGGTAATTGAAGAATAAATTAATTGAATGACCGCAAATTCATCAGATAAAACCGAAATCAATACAAGTTCATGAATAAAGAAGGAAATTGAAAAGAAGAAGAGGTGGAGTTGTCCCAAAAACTACTGCCTACAATTTTCTTTCCCTGGGACACCACAAAGGTGGAGAATGCAGAGTAACCGGGACTGTGGTCTCAAAAGAATAGTTTTTAGAAATGTTGATAATTTAGATAAAATGGAGTCTATGGGGCAAATTCACTAACCTCTGGAAATTCATTAGCAACGGCTTTGCTTACATCGCCATACCTGGCCATGCGAAAATTCACCAGGACAACACTAATTCACTAAAATTTAATTTGCGTCCAGGGCGCAGAATGATGGCGAAGTTTCGCTAGCATTAATTCGACAAGCAAAGCGAAGTTGTGCTAGCGTTGGCTAATTTGCATACAGGGGGAAGTAAAATTTCTATGGACATATATGTTGCAGCAAATACATTACACTACACAAGCCCAGGGAACCTTAATAAAAGAAAATAAAGTTGTTATATTGCCCTACACATGAGCCTAGTGTATAGTTTATGTGCCAAATGTTAGGAAATGTAGGGGGGAAGCCGGTTACCACAAAAAAACTTTATGCTCTTTTGCAGCCTATCACCATGAAAAAAGGAAAAGATGCTAGCGTTTTTTGGGACTTAGAAAAATGTTCAACTATTTTTTGAGGAACTCCTATCTACTCTATTGCACTTCGCCTGGTCTTAGGTGGCGAAAGGCAAGTCTGGCGCAAGAGGTAACGTTCAGTAAAATCAACATCTTAATGAATTTGCGTAATTACGGTCATTCGCCAGAGCGCAAATTCGCCTGGCGTTAGGGAGCGAAGTACCGCTAAAGTCTATTTCCTTCGCTAGCAAAGTTAGGCCAGCGACCATTAGTAAATCAGCAAAGTTCCGAAATGACGTCACGCTGGCGAATTTGCACCAGCGTTAGTCACTTTGCCTTTTAGTAAATTTGCCCCCATAAGTCTATGCCACCATAGTTATTCCCCTGTACTAGGGCAACAAGCCTTCTGGAAATTTGTGTAATGGATATACAGTATAATGGTCCATGAAACTCCTTTTATTCACTTTAAAAGTTTGGAGTAAAATTTTGCTTAGTTCTAAAAACACAAAGTACTTAAGGAACAAAATGTGCATTGAGGTCCGTTAAAACAAGATGCTGTCCTCTGATAGGATTAGGAATGCTGTTTATTTGGCTTTGGTCTTGCACAACTAAAAGGATATGAAGATTAAAACTTGTTTTGCTCTTTGTTGCAGGTACTTATCTCTGCGAAATACTTGTATCTCAAGGCACACACGTACTTAACTGGCTTATAGTTGCTAGACAAGATACTGTACTTCTCCTGTAGCGT
The DNA here is from genome assembly GCF_017654675.1 of Xenopus laevis. Classification (NCBI taxonomy): domain Eukaryota; kingdom Metazoa; phylum Chordata; class Amphibia; order Anura; family Pipidae; genus Xenopus; species Xenopus laevis. The sequence goes on from NC_054373.1 coordinate 156,624,723, forward strand.
AATGTTAACATTTGGAAATGTAGATTTTATTTACTTTTCTTGCAGATGATGTAGAATCATCATGCAACTGACAGATCCGTATCACATTTATAACTATTTTAGAAACGTCATGCAATGGACCTAATGTGCTTGGGATAGCAAGTGTTTATGAATAGGGATGTAGCGAACGTCGGAAAAAAAGTTTGCGAACATATTCGCGAACTTGCGCAAAAATGCGAGCGGTTCGCGAACGGTTCGCGAACCCCATAGACTTCAATGGGAAGGCGAACTTTAACATCTAAAAAAGACATTTCTGGCCAGAAAAATGATTTTAAAGTTGTTTAAAGGGTGCAACGACCTGGACAGTGGCATGCCAGAGGGGGATCAAGGGCAAAAATGTATCTGAAAAATCTGCCTGTGTGTGCTTGGAAGAGATAGTGTAGGGGGAGAGCTGTTAGTGATTTCAGGGACAGATGATAGTAAGTTTGCTGGCTAGTAATCTGCTTGATACTGCTCTGTATTGGAGGGACAGAAGTCTGCAGGGATTTGAGGGACATTTTAGCTTAGGTAGCTTTGCTGGCTAGTAATCTACTGTTCTCTTTAAACAACTGCCATACGTTGACCTTGTAGGCATTGCTGCCCAGTTTTTTTGGACGCAGCCACTGAAGCACAGTTGCCAGAAAAAATATGCCATATAAATGCTGAAAATAGTCATTTTTCGCCATACGTTGACCTTGTAGACATTGTTTGCCCAGTTTTTTTGGTTGCAGCCACTGAAGCACAGTTGCCAGAAAAAATATGCCATATAAATGCTGAAAATAGTCATTTTTTGCCATACATTGACCTTGTAGGCATTGTTTGCCCAGTTTTTTTGGTCGCAGCCACTGAAGCACAGTTGCCAGAAAAAATATGCCATATAAATGCTGAAAATAGTAATTTTTTGCCATATACGTTGAGTCAACGTATGGCAAAAAATTACTATTTTTCAGCATTTATATGGCATATTTTTTCTGGCCTCTGTGCTTCAGTGGCTGCGGCCAAAAAAACTGGGCAAATAATGCCTAAAAGGTCAACTTATACACTACTACAGCGATGGATACGGATTACGTAAAATATATTATGGCTGCTTGAAAAAAGTCACTCCGGTGTTTTTTCTGGAGACGGTAATATTATGGATATTTAGACAGAATGTGAACAAGGTCACACAGCTAGATGGCAGTTGGTTGAATAACACACTGGGCAAAAAATGCCTACAGGGCAAATAATGCCTAAAAGGTCAACTTATACACTACTACAGCGGTAGTAAAATAAAAAAAAGTAAAATAAAAAAAAATGAATATTAAAAAAAAAAATTAAAGTTGGTGCTGCTGAACTACTAGGAGCAGCAGATTAGCACACCAGTCCCACTCCCCAACACTGCTAGACTAATAGCACTGGGCTCTTATAGTAGTAGTAGTAGTAGTAGTAAAACAACAAAAAAATAAATAAAAGCAGTCCTTACAAGGACTACTGTTATTGCAGCAGTCAGCAGATGAGATCAGAAGCAGGACAGCTGCCCACTGCAGCTACATACAGAGCACTGCAGTAGAAGGTAGATTACTAGCCAGCAAAGCTACCTAAGCTTAAATGTCCCTCAAACCCCTGCAGACTTCTGTCCCTCCAATAACAGAGCAGTATCAAAACGATTACTAGCCAGCAAACTTTCAACTGTCCCTGAAATCACTAACAGGCAGCAGCTCTCTCCCTACACTATCTCTTCAGCACACACAGGCAGAGTGAAAAAACGCTGCAGGGCTTCGGTTTTTATAGGGAAGGGGAGTGGTCCAGGGGAGAGCTTCCTGATTGGCTGCCATGTACCTGCTGGTCTGGGGTGAGAGGGCAAAAAAAAGCGCCAACAATGGCGAACCCAAAATGGCGAACGTCGCGCGACGTTCGCGAACTTCCGGCGAGCGCGAACACCCGATGTTCGCGCGAACAAGTTCGCCGGCGAACAGTTCGCGCCATCTCTATTTATGAAGCATTGTATTTCCAAAGCAAAACTAACTATGGTTCTCGTGCACCCAAATCACTTCCATTTTTTCTGCTACAAACCTCCACTGGGTTCCACTATAAGACCCTAAATAAATTGCAAAGCACCAAGCAAATTGGTGGAGGGATCACAGGCCACAGCAGCACTGATGTGTTAAAGGGAAAATAAACAAAAAAGGACAAGTTGTGCTCAACACTAAAAAATGTAAAATCATTAAGTGGGGGTGCAGTAAGGATGTGACCACAAAATTATCTGCTATTATTAATATACCCCCTGCGACAGTGTGCTTGGAATATCTGGGATAAAAATGTACAGGGAATTGTACATTTAAGGTGCATAATATCGGCTGCAGATGGATTCAGGGTAGAGCTCCATAAGCGTTTTTCGTCGGAACACGACAAGCACATGACAAGCCGGATGGAGTTGCACACGTGAAGATATAATTGGACTGAATGTCATCCAACAGTCGGACCGTGTAGTTGTCGACTTTGTGGACATAGAGTTAATATTTCCTTGCAGTCAGGTTATTAGGTGGCAGCTGAGAGTAGAGATGCCAGTAGAGTTTAAAAGGGTGTGATCCAATACCTGAGGGTTCTGGCTGTTCCCAGTGTGTGAGAGGAAGCCTGAGAGAGAGCCAAGGGACTTGTAGAGCATGAGACTAAAGGTGGCCATAGATGCACAGATAATATTGTACGAAACAATGTTCGTACTATATTCGGTGCGTGTATCTTGTGAGCCCAGCCAGCCCAGACCAGACCCGCACCTTCTTCCTACAGTGACTGCCCCACGAAGGGCAAAAACAATTCCGCACCTTATTCCTGTATTGCCCGACAAAGGCCAAAACCATCACACATGTGCACACACAGCACAGCATGCCAGCTCAGAAAGGGAGGACGGAGGGGTACCCTTGGACAACAGCTCCGGTGGGCCCAGGGCCCCCCAGTCCGACCCTGGGTAGAATTCTATTGTTCTACAGGTAGAAACAACCTGTATATCTGACGATTCAGCTCTACACGTGTGTTTTGAAATGAATGATCTTTCTTGGAAAGATCTTTTCCAAGAAAGATCGTAATTGTTACGTCTACGTCCACCTTAAAAAGAAAGAACCATGAAGCCCGATCTTGAGAGAGAAAGAGAGTGCCAACGGGCCTGTGACTGTGCCTGGAGAATGTTTTGGGAAGTTCAGCAGTGAAGCTGACTTGGAACTAGGCTGTGTGGTTTGGCTGACAGAGAGAAGTTGATCTCTATATTGTGAGTAACAGGGGGCTAAAGTTGTGCTGGTCTAGACTGTGGGAGAGGCTCTGGAGTAGCCACGAAGACTACTTGCTCAGCTCAGCAGTGACTGTTATGCTTTGTGCTGCAATATGAAACAAAAACAAGCACCCTGTTGATGTGTTTTTGAGTTGATTAAAGTAAAGTCAAAGCCCTATATTTTAGAAATGTTGTGTCCCTGTCTCTTCCCTGTATAAGCCCTCTTGCCTACCATTTAAAAAGCTAATCTTCCCATGCACCCTTTTAAATGAGCTCATTCGCTGAGCTTACTGGATGTAGAATAAGGTACATAAACACAACTTTATAAACTAAACATAAATGTTTTTGTTCAGTCTGTGGAAATTATTAACTAGATTGAAAGGAAACCATGATGCTTGCATGAGCCACTTCCCATGCCCCATTAGGCTCACAGTGTCATGCAACCCCTTCATCACCTTGCCACCTCACTTTTTATAGGGGGTGATGCACAGATTATTGGAAAAGCAGAGGGACTCTAAATCCCAAATTCCACCACTTCACAATGGTGAGGGAGGGGGTTAATTACACTGTGAGCCTAAGAGGAGACACACTATCATGGTTTCCTTTTATATGGATTCTGGAGAATTGCTTATTATTACTAGATGTAGCCGCTTTCCCTACTTACGAGTCGGCTATGACTTTAATGGCAGGCAAAGGGTTACTAGCAAGTATGCAGCATGGTTTGATTCCAGAGCTGTAACAGGATATCTGATATCAAGTATTAAATATACAACCCAAGGAATTTGTGTTATCAGTCATCACTTCTAAACATTTCTTTTCTTGTTCTGTCTAATGGGGTTTAAATGTAAGACAGGGATTTACAGTCACTTTCCAATATTAGGGACAGACTGGATCAGCGCATGTTTCTACAGCAGCTCGTGCCGAGTGGAATTCAATTTACTGTCATTGCATAATGTTAAGCTGAATCGTTCCAGCGCGGAACACACTTTATAAATCCGACAATCATTTTTTGTTACTGAGCAGCAACTACTGTAAAAGTAATCAGTCTCTATTTCATTGTCTTGTCATCCCGGGCAAGTCACTAAGGCGCCAATTTATGAACATTCATAGAACGTTCATTTCTCTGAATCATACTTACTGTATCACAAATGAACACCTTTGTTTGTATCCAGAATTTTTTTCTTAATTTTTGAAGGGTAAAAACTAGTGATGGGCGAATTTGTCCCGTTTCGCTTTGTCTAAAAATTTGTGAACTTCCTGCAAAATTCACGAAACAACGAAAAATGCAAGAAACTCGAATTTTGACGCCCACGTCAATTCTGCCACTTTCGTCAATTTTGAAGCCGGCGTTAAAGTCAATAGACGTCCGAATAATGTTGACACGCGATAGTTTTGTCGCAATTGACTTTACCGATACGCATCCCAAATTTTTTGACGCCATGCGAATTATCGCTGCAGTTTTGCAAATTTACTCATCAGCGGCAAAATGCACGAATTTACCGCAATTCGTGAAACTGCGAAAAATATAGTTTTGATGCTGACGCTAAGTCAATGGGTGTCCAAATAATATTGCGAGAGACTTATCTGATGCGGGTCCAACATTTTTTGACGCCAGCAACTTTTCGTGGCAGTTTCGTGAATGCTGAAATTCACCATAAATTCATGCCTGCCGAATTTAGTAAAAACTAGTGATGAGTCAATTTGTCTCGTTTTTCTTTGCCAAAAAATTCTTGAATTTTAAAAACTTGATTTCAGTTTTTTCTCTGAAAAAACCCCGCAAATGTCAGGAAGGCTGCAAACAACTGCAAATTGATCCCAGGACGTCTTCTGTTTACTAAAACAGCAATTCGGCAGGTTTTAGGTGGCGGATAGTTGAATTAGAGTTCTTAAAAGGCCAATGATTGATAAATCTCGAAACCAAACAAAACTCGAATCGAATTTGAAAAATTCCCTAGTCAAATTTGACAGTTTTGGCCATAAAAAAAAAACTTGAAAATTCGAATTTTCACTTCGACCCTTGATAAATTTGCCCCTTATTAAAACTAAATAGTGAAATAAATGAAAATAATCTTTATTATGAAATCACCTGAATTTGTGGATTTGTATATTTCTAACTTCTAAAACATTTCATGCAACGGCTGAATACTTTTAATATTTTCACTCTTGAAAAACCTTTATTACCGTATACATAAATAATGTATTTACTGCTTTTTTTGCTCTTTTCTCTCTTGTGCCAATGACATTTCGTAGCCATTATCCCACTCCAGTAGGACCTGCCAGAACACTAGGGGTCACAATTATCATCCCACCCAATCTTTCAAAATGTCTCCATTCACGATAAATGTGCAAACTTCATTTGTTCATCTTATATACAAGCACTTGGTTAGGAAGGACATTGATAGGATATGACATGTTGTGCCAAAAGCTGATTGGGGTTGAGAGAACAAAGATTCTGGCAGTTTCCCATTGAAGACATCTTATTAGTTGGCAGAAAGTCTGCCAAGTTCCAGAAACATGATGATTGGGAAATATAGTACAGGTATAGGATCCCTTATCCGGAAACCTGATATCCAGAAAGCTCAGAATTACGGAATGACTGTCTCCCATAGACTCCATTTTATCCAAATAATCCAAATTTTTAAAAACGATTTCCTTTTTCTCTGTAATAATAAAACCGTAGTTTGTACTTAATCCAAACTAAGATATAATTAATCCTTATTGGAAGCAAAACCAGCCTATTGGGTTTATTTAATGTTTAAATTAATTTCTAGTAGACATAAGGCATGAAGACCCAAATTACGGAAAGATCCGTTATCCGGAAAACCCCAGGTCCCAAGCATTCTGGATAACAGGTCCCATACCTGTACTCTGATTGGTTGACAGAGGTGCTCTAGTAGCACAATGGAAGTTTATGAAACTGATAAGAGAATACTTTTCCTCATACGTTATATAGTGAATAAAGTACCCCCTCTTGTAAAATATAAGGATATTATAAGTTACCGAGGAGTTTCATGACCATATTTTTATTCAGGTTATGGAACTCCGAGGTAACTTCTAATATCCTCATATTTTGCAACTGGGGGTACTTTATTTATTATAATACACAAATTTCAGTGAGTCATGTGACAGAAATTACATCAGACCTCACCGTTTATAACTGATGACATCAGAACTCACCGTTTATAAGGATATCATTTACAAGATATTCATGGCTTTTGTGTATTATATAAATCTATTCAATATGTGTCATGCCTGCAAAAATGTGAATCTGTTCCAGATGACATAAGAGGAGGAGGACGTCACTGAAAATATTCTAGAGAAAAATGTTATCTACATCTCGAGGAGAAACCAGCTCCGCCTCCTTGTATAATCAGCTGCTCACATAATTGCTGTGTATATAAAATGAAATATATATATGAGCCAACACCATTCTGCAAAGTTAGTTCTGGCAAAACAGCTGAACTTTTATCCCTTTTTTCTTTCCATCCTCAAAATGAAGAGGGAACTTTGCACCTTGGTGTTTTGGAAGGCGACATTTGCTGAATTCCTTGCTACCCTCATATTTGTATTTTTCGGACTGGGTTCTGCTCTGAAATGGCCCGCTGCCCTTCCAACAGTCCTTCAGATTTCACTAGCCTTTGGCTTGGTCATAGGGACACTGGTCCAGTCAGTAGGACATATTAGTGGTGCTCATATCAATCCAGCAGTCACTATATCTTTCCTGGTTGGGTCTCAGATTTCCATTATCAGAGCATTTTTCTACATTATTGCTCAGCTTGTGGGAGGTCTGGCTGGAGCTGGAATACTTTATGGTGTGGTACCACAACATGTCAGAGGGAACCTTGCTAGCAATACGGTAAGAATTCCAGTAACAGTCTGAGAAGCTATGCACCTCTTAGGACTTGTACTGAGTGAAGAGAATGTTATATTGTAATTACAGCTGCATTACTGTAACCATAATGACTGTAAAGTGGCAGGTTTGTTATGATAGCATAATCCTTGTATCTAGTAGTCAAATATCATCTGAAATACAGTCGAAAAAAATTCTAGGGATTGGCTTACTGCAGTGCAGTGACTGCACAAAACTATAGGGAAATACTTATACACTGGCAAACATACTCATACAGGTATGGGCTCTGTTATCTGGAAAACCTGTTATCCAGAAAGCTCTCAATTACAGGAAAGCATCTCCCATTTTAATCAAATTTACTTTCTTACTAAAGGTATGGAGATCCAAATTAAAGTAATTATCTAGAATATCTCAGTAACCAAGCATTCTGCATAACAGGTCCCATACCCATACTATGTGTGATTATCACACTGTCACCTTGATTTCTAATCCCCTAAAAACAGCTTTTTTTTAAATATACAATATACAAATGTATACAGGTCTGGGACCTGTTATCCAGAATGCTCGGGACCTGGGGTTTTCCAGATAATGGATCTTTCTGTAACTTGGATCTTCATACTGTCTACTAGAAAATCATGTCAATGGGAGATGTCCCTATCCCAATTTGAAGATATTGTGGTTTGCTCTGGGTTTAGCCCAATAATCCAATAAATTCAGGGTTTTCAGGCAAATATCAAGCAATTCGGGAAAAAGTCTCTCAATTTTATCACTTATTTTCCCCGATCTGAGCTATTTCCTTAATAAATAAGGCAAACTGGGGCATGGGAGTTTGGTAGACTTTTTTATTTTAATTATGAGATAAATTTGGATTTAAGTAAATAACCCCCTGAATAAACCCAATAGTCTGTTTTTGCTTCCAATAAGGATTCATTATATCTTAGTTTGGATCAAGTTCAAGGTACTGTTTTATTATTACAGAGAAAAAGGTAATAATTTTTAAAAGCTGGAGTTGGCCTTTCCGTAAATTCTGGATAACGGATCCTTTTGTGTAAGTTATAATGAATTTGCAAATCCCAAGATTTATTATGTTCATTTTTTGCTTCTCATAATCTTCTCAAAGTGAAAAAGAAGCATTTGTCCCATGTATTTCTTGCTGCATCACTTGCTATGGATTATGAAGTGGGTAATCCCAAAAGCTGGCAGAGACAGACCCCCGGATCATATTTGACCCTGGATACACCTTTGAATATTTACACTGTGCTATAGACACCATTCTTCTGGCAAGCTGTTATTCTACAGGGGCCTATAGACTTATCCATTGTGTTATTTCTACCCCGCACTGTGCAAAAAAAACCCCATTTGTACAAAGGAGCTTACTGATTTATAGGCACTGCACTTCCTCTTATGTTTGTATCACTATGAACAGCTGCTGTAATATCAACTGATTCCTCTGTGTGCCCTAATTACATTAAACATGTAATTACCTACTGTATCTGAAAGGTAGTATATATATATATATATATATATAAAAAATACACAAAAGCCATGAATATCTTTTAAATTATATCCTTATAAACGGTGAGTTCTGATGTCATCAGTTATAAACGGTGAGTTCTGATGTCATTTCTGTCACATGACTCACTGAAACTTGTGTATTATAATAAATAAAGTACCCCCAGTTGTAAAATATGAGGATATTAGAAGTTACCTCGGAGTTCCATGACCTGTATAAAAACACTCGGCCTTCGGCCTCGTGTTTTTATATGGTCATGGAACTCCTCGGTAACTTATAATATCCTTATATTTTACAAGAGGGGGTACTTTATTCACTATATATATATATATATATATATATATATATATATACACAGTATATATATATATATATTAATACAATTAGTACTTTCATATTGAATACATTTTGTGCTTATCTTGAGAACACACCATTGTTACCTAACAACCTTAGCATAGTGTTTCACTGTAGAAGTGACAGTAACACCAAAAAATATATATATTCTATATATACAGTATATTGTAAGACAGCCCCTTAGCTCATGTAAGTGACAGCAGCCCAGACAGAGCATGTGCAGTGAATCAGCAGAAAAGAAGATGGGGAGCTACTGGGGCATCTTTGGAGACATAAATATTCCCTGCTAAGGGGTTGTGGTTGCCTTGGGCTGGTACAGAAGCACAAAACACAATGTGCAACATTTCTAGCTACTTCTTTAGTTCGGCTTTAGTTCTACTTTTAGGGCCTAGAAACCTAATACAAGTATGGGACCCGTTATCCAAAATGCTCAGGGCCTAGGATTTTCCAGATAACCAATATTTCCATAATTTAGATCTCCATACCTTACTTAAGTCTACTAGAAAATCACATTAATGGCAAATAAACCCAATAGGCTGGTTTACTTCCAATAAGGATTTAATTATATCTCAGTTGGATCAAGTACAAGGTACTGTTTTATTATTACAGAGAAAAGGGAAATCATTTTTAAAAATTTGGATTATTTTGATAAAACGGAGTCTATGGGAGACAGCATTTCTGTAGTTTTGAGCTCTCCTGATAATGGGTTTCCGGATAACAGATTCTATACCTGTATTTTCTTATGCTTACAATATTATATATTTGAGAATTTTAGTACAATAAAATTGCACTAAGAGTGGATATGTAGAGTGGATATGTGAAATGACCGATAGAAAATACCCTTCTTTTTTTTGTGGAACTTTTATAATTAATGCCGAGACTTTGAGGGTGAAGCCAACAACATGGTTTTCTTGTTGCATTAAATCTTCAGACACCAAGGAGACCTCTATTATCTGGCCACATCGGAACATAAAGGTGTCAAGGAGATTTTTATTGGATGATCTTTGTGAACTGAAATAGTCACTTAAACAATTTTTGTGGCTGATTGATCAAGGAACCCATAAATATGTTGGTCAATGACCACATAAACATTTCTATGGCCATAAAAACATTGCATCACCCAGTCTGGAGCCTGTTTTTGGTAATTAACATTAGCATGAATACACCAGAGATGGAAAAGTCAGACGGTGCATTAGGGGGACCCACAAATGAATGGACAAACGTCCAGCTTTACTTGTAGAAAAAATATATGTGCAAAATGACTATATCAACAAGATAACTTCCACTGTGTGCTACACAAAAATGACTTTATTTTGCTAAACATTGATTTTTATATATGCCTTATATATTAGGGTAGGACTACACAGACGTTTAGGTAAGTGATAGAAATGACGGATGAAGTCGCAGTGTTGATACGAAGTCGCTGCACACTGCGTTTTGTCGCAGCGCGCTGGAACACGCTGAATACGTCCGTGTAGTCATTCCCTTAGAGATATATCAAGCAGTAAAAAACAGAATCAATGCAGCAAAATGATAACTTTAATATAAAATCAAACATATGCCGTAAGTATTACCCAAAGGACTGATACTTGAGTGTTGTAGCTTTTCCATATAGACTACCCAGTTGCAATTTTGGCACATCCCTAATGTCTAAATGTGCACTATTTATGATTTGTCTGAATTAACGTCTCATTAATGAATAAACTGTGCTTTTTATATTATGAGCTTCAAGCTGTTATACAAATCAAGCCCTCAACAAAACAAGTGAAGTGTCTGTTTAATGCTCAGTAATTTTATAATGTAGTTGTTTCTAATGTGCATTATGATCTGCTTTGGAAAAGACTCCCAGATTTTCTATGAAATAGGTCTTAGTGGCTTAAATCTAACCATTTTATTTTATTGCAGCTTAGTAACAATACAACGCCTGGAATCGCATTTGTCGTAGAAGTGATACTCACCTTTCAGCTGGTTACGTGCATTTTCGCATCAACAGACAGCCGTAGGAGTGATAACGTTGGTTCTCCAGCATTATCTATTGGATTTGCAGTAACTCTAGGACATCTAGTAGGGGTAGGTCTTTAGATTTTGAAAAGCATACAACTAGGATCTAACAGACAGCTGCATCAATAGGACATACATTGTGTTATTACAAGCATAGGATCTATGGGGCAAATTCACTAACATTCGTAGTTTCGCCAGGCGCAAATTCGCCGCACTTCGCCAGGCGTAGTTTCCCCCGCGCTGCAAATTCACTAAAATCCGAAGTTGCGCTCAGGGGTAGCGTAAGGTTGCGAAGTTGCGCTAGCGTTGATTCGCTATGTAAAGCGAAGTTACGCTAGCGAAGGCTAATTTGCATACGGCGCCAAATTCAAATTTCAACGTATCAGCACTACAAATGCCTAGAAAACCTTCAAATCATCAAATAAAATTTTTATTTTGCCCTACACATGTGCCCACTGTCTAGGTAAGTTGCCATGAGTCAGGAAATGTAGGGGGGAAGGAGGGGAGCCCCAAAAAAATTTTCTATCTTTTTCAGCCTATCACCCATAATGTAGAAAACACGCCAGCGTTTTTTGGGACTTAGAAAAAATGTTGACTTTTTTTGAAACAATCCCTATCTACTCTATTGCGCTTCGCAAGGTCTGAGGTGGCGAAGGAAGTCTAGCGTAAAAGGTAGCGTTCAATACACTGCGCAAGTTAGTGAATTTGCGTAGTTACGTCGCTAGCGAAAATTCGCCAGGCGTAAGGGTGCGAAGTAACACTAGCGAAACTACGCCAGCGTTCGTTAGTGAATTTGCGCAGTAACGAAAATGTCAAATGCTAGCGAATTAACGCTAGCGTTCGGCGCTTCGGCGCTTAGTGAATTTGCCCCTATGTATCCACAAGCCTGGGACTTGGGATTTTTTTTGAAATTTGAATCACCATAACTTTGGGGTCATTTACAGCCTGTAAGTGCAGTTTAGGCAACTTTAGGCACAGTCATTGCACAATTCATTAAAGGTACTTGAAACTTTGCATATTTACTCTGTATAAATCCCTCGTTGTACAGGTTTTTATAATTTAGCCGAAGCCATAGAATAACAGTTTATTCTGTTGAGCTGTACTATAGAAGAGTATAATTTCATACAATTACTGACTTGTAACAACCTCAGCATTTGGCAGTTTTATCATACAGTAAATATGGTTAACAAAGTTTGCCAAAAATGAACTAAGGGGCCTTTTTAAAATTGCTTGAGCTTTCAAGCTAAAGCAATCTGTAAGGAAACCTCACGGGAGTAGTGATGGACGATTTTAGTCGGCAAGTGCGAATTTGCAGAGAATTTCCGCGTTTCCACAACAATTTTGATGCCGGCAACAATTTCACGGATGCCCATTGACTTTAATACGCGTCAAATCTCGTCAGCATCAGAATTGCTGCCTGCATCAATTTTGAAATTTGCGAATTTCGCAGCAAGGCGAAATGGGAAAAATTCGCCCATCACTACACGTGAGTTAATGAACTCACTCTGAGTCCGCTTATATTAACTCTCCAAGTTAAACCGAGTCATTTTTGATATATAGGATTATTGATTAATGCTCACATACTTCTGTACAGATCTACTTCACCGGCTGCTCAATGAATCCTGCGCGATCATTTGCACCGGCTGTTGTTGTGAGACTCTTTGCCAACCACTGGGTAAGTTTCATTCATTTAGAGGTTAATTGTAGCAGAAATATGTTGCCCTCAGCTCTCTGTTGGCCGGATATCTCTGCTTCATGTGAAATTGCCATACCTATGCTTGGTTTTGATAATTCATGTAAAGGGGAACTATACTGAAATAAGAAACTTTCTAAATACCATCAATTAAATATTCTACATTGTTTCTGAAATATTAAAGTTTATCTTTACTATCCCTCTCTCAGCACCTGTTTCTCTTCATTTTCTCTTCATGCAGCAGTTGGGTGTCAGACATTCATTGACAGTTAGATCCAATATATCTTATAGGGGGGCTTCCTTTCCTAGCAGATGTATCACTCAAATTACTGACTCCAGTATGAACAAAATCTAACAAAATAACTGCCTTTTGCACAAATTCTGCATGTAGAGAGACATGGGGGCAAATTTACTTATGGTCGAATATCAAGGGTTAATTAACCCTCAATATTCGACTGTCGAAGTTAAATCCTTCGCCTTCGAATTCGGATTTAGCGCTATTTGTTCAATCGAACGAAAAATCATTAGATCTAACTATTAAATCCTTCGAATCATTAGATTCGAGGATTTTAATCCATCGATCGAATGATTTTTGTTCGACCAAATAGGCTAACATTGACTTCGGTAGCTTTTAGGTGGTGAACTAGGGGGTCGAAGTTTTTTTTTAAAGAGACAGTACTTTGACTATTGAATGGTCGAATAATCGAATGATTTTTAGTTCGAATCATTCTAGTCGAAGTCGAAGGTCGAAGTAGCCCATTCGATGGTCGAAGTAGCCAAAAAAACCAATTTGAAGATTTTTTCCCTCTATTCCTTCACTCGAGCTAAGTAAATGTGCCCCATGATGTCTGGTGATTTTAATAGAGTGAGCTCTAATACATATTCTAGGCAAAAGGAGCCCCCCTATAAGATATATTGAATCTGTCAATGAATGGCTGACACTCAACTGCTGCATAAAGAGAGAATGAAGAGAAACAGATGCTGAGAGAGGAATAGTGAAGATAAACTTGATTATTTCAGAAACAATACAGAATTGTTAATTGGTTATATTCAGAAAACATCTTATTTCCGTATGATGAAGCTTATATTAAATTTTCATTTTCGTGATAGTTCCCCTTTAATGTAATTTATTCCACCAGTCATCCATAGAGATTGTCTCCTTCTTAATCAGTGCACTGCTTTTTTGTATCTACACACTTGCTGTAGGCACACATTGTCTTCAAAGTACGGTCACATTTTTCTATGGCAAATGATCTGTCAAGGAATTGATTATTGTTTATGCAGTGATTTAGCTTTGCTTAAAATGCCCCATTAAATTGTCTGCAAGTTATACGTTCCCATGAAAATATTTTGCTCTGTCACAGTCTATGCAAAAGAGGCCGCATTGAAAATTTAAAACTACAAATATATAAATCTAATCTTCTGGCAAAGGCTGCTCTTGACCTTTTTTCATCTTGCAGGTCTTCTGGATTGGACCATTAGTCGGTGGTATACTGGCATCCCTGATCTACAATTACATTCTTTTTCCATCTACTAAGACTCGTTCACAAAAGTTGGCCATCCTCGCAGGAACCTATGTCGAAGAAGAAAGCTGGAGCGAGCAGCTAGATAACCGCTAAAGGCGCTCTCTGGAATGTCCCGACCATGTAAATAACCCGTTTTCATTGCAGCATGGTTCATCTTAGAAAAATATTCACAGAAATGTATTTGAACTGGTAAACATTATGGGGGTTATTTATCAAAGGTTTTAGAGTAATATGAATTTTTATAAACTCTAATATATTCCATTTTATTTACAATTCGAATGGTAGGTCATTTATGAAAAAAATTGTCTAAAATTCGATCAAATAGTCCCGACCCGAAAACTTGAATTGAATTTGAATTAGGGATGCATCGAATCCAAGATTCGGATCCGGATTCAGCCAGGATTCTGCCTTTTTCAGCAGGATTCGGGTTCGGCCGAATCCTTCTGCCTGGCTAAACCGAATCCGAATTTGCACATGCAAATTAGGGGTGGGAAGGGAAATAGCCTTACTTTTTGTCACAAAACAAGGAAGTAGAAAATGTTTTGCATATGTAAATTAGGATTCGGATTCGGTTTGGTATTCGGCCGAATCTTTCACAAAGGATTCGGGGGCTCGGCCCAAAATAATGGATTCGGTGCATCCCTAATTTGAATAGTTTTCCTCCAAAAATAAAACTCAACTCTTGCCTACCAAATTGTTTTGACGTGCTTCAATTATTTTTCGACAGGCAACTTTTTTTTGACACACATTTTTTTCATTGGTGTCTATGGGGCGTAATTTAAAAGCAAAAATAGGCAACAATTTGGCTGTTCACTACTATTAACATCTTCAAATAGTTCAAGGGACCTCTGGTATTGACTTCTACATGAACTCGGCGGGTTTTGGGTGGAGAATAGTCCAATTAGAACTGTTTCCAGGGTTGAGGTCTGATAAATCTCACATTCAAATTCGAGTTGGTGCTGTTAAATTTTTCAGAAATGTATTTTTCAAAATTTGAATTCGAACCTTAGTAAATCTGCCCCATACAGTTTGCCTCACAACAACTATAAAATGTTTGAGGTGATTAGAGCAGTAACAGACATCTTAAAGGAGAACTAAATCCCCAAACTAATGAAAATTCCTACTCCCTACCCTCCACAGGCCACACTCCCTGTTTCCCCCTGCACAGATGTTAATACCTGTAAATGCCCCTAAGTCTTTAATTACCCCTCAATGCAGAGTCAGCGCAGTGGAGCTCATTGGTGTCATCTTCAGCGCTTTGGGAGTCTTCAGTAAGTAAGCGGCATATCAGCGCATGCGCAGTTGTAGCAATTTTCCGATCCACGACAACTGCGCATGTGCTGACAGCCCTGGAAATTGCAGAAAGGAGCCAAAGTTTCCCGAAGTGGTGAAGATGGTGCCTATGAGCTCCGCTGCAATGACCCTGCATTGAGGGGTAATTAAAGACTTTGGGGCATTTACAGGTATTAACACCTGTGCCAGGGACTCTGGCAAGGATTCCGATCAGTGTGTGTCTATGACGTACTACAGAAGTAAGCTGGTCTGTCAGAAACTATTTATAACTTAATTAGAATTTAGTAAACAGTAAAATGCATACAAACCTATATGTTGCACGCCTGGTCAGTATATTGGTACAATGATTTTTCCTATAAGGAGTTTAACCTCTTGCAGATGAGAGATATTTTGCCAATATTCATATATTCAAGTTAACTGTGTTACATTAGCACTATATGACTTTCATACAGGGTATGGAAGCCTATTTCTATAACATGCGTTAGCCATTGCCTTTTCAGTAAATCTTCTTAGATATATATATAGATATAACACACACGTAGATATAAAGGGAACCATCATTCTTACAAAATTAATTTCTATTTTCTGTTTGCTTTATTAGCGAGGAGTGAGCTTTGGATTGCCAAAATCCGGATGCCCTGAATAATGAAGATCTGAGCCACTCTGAGGATCCGGATACATTCCCCTTAAAATATGCACAATATCAACATTTTGCTGCCTGGTTCCAACGTTTGAAGTAATAGCGATGGCTGATATAAGTGATTCAGGTTGCAGATTATCAGCCAGCACAATGAAGTACAGTAGTCAAAAGAAAAGGTGTTAACCATCTAAATCTGAAGCTTTAGTAAATAAAATATTCATCATTGTAATTCTGTTATTTTATGTTCATTATAAAATTGCTTAATTTAATTTGTTAGAGCCTGTAACCATTTAACTTGATGTGCCAGAGTTTTAGTTATAATATATTTAACAATAATATATATATATATATATATATATATAATACACAAAAGCTATGAATATCTTGTAAATTATATCCTTATAAATGGTGAGTTCTGATGTCATCAGTTATAAACGGTGAGTTCTGATGTCATTTCTGTCACATGACTCACTGAAACTTGTGTATTATAATAAATAAAGTACCCCAGTTGCAAATTATGAGGATATTAGAAGTTACCTTGGAGTTCCATGACCTGTATAAAAACACTCAGCCTTCGGCCTCGTACTTTTATATGGTCATGAAACTCCTCCGTAACTTATAATATCCTTATATTTTACAAGAGGGGGTACTTTAATTTCTATAAATATATATCCATAGAATGTTTATAATATATTGTAACTGTACATAACTGGCTGTCCCTCAGCTTTCAGATGATCTACATGAACTGTCTTTTAAATGGAAAATTAAAGTAAACTTTTAGCATGTTATAGAATGGCTAATTTTAAGCAACTTTTTATTGGTCTTTATTTTCTTTTTTTTTTCACAGTTCTGGATAATTTTGCCTTTATTTATATTCTTGAATATGTCTGTATATATAGTCCGTGTATGTGCATTTCCCATATATAGTTTATATATATATAAATATTTTTAAATGAATGTTTATTTTACAACAACCATTGTGAATATACTATGCCCTTCTGTGCACTGTAGAGTTCAAATGAATGCCTCTGACTATAAATAAACAAAATCATATTGTATTGCGGTAACATGCCGTTTTATTATGGAGTGTTGCCCATTTGTGACCCACATAATTCCTGTGTTTGTCTTTATTTCCCAGACAGTGTAAGAACACGTGTTCCCAGTTACGAGTGGGTGGGTAAAGCTACAAAAAATTATAGCACGGAACATAATAATTACTTGCATGAATTCTCACACTCTGTTCCTCTATTAAACATAATAAGTGTACTTGTTCAGCATATGATTATCGTATTTCTGTGGGCAATTTTGTTAACAGAGATAAACTGTAGCCAGTGAAGTTGTGACATGAGATTGAGCTGGCTTTAATATGTGTCTTTACATAGTTACACATAAACTACCAAGAAACAACTATATTCTGCCAATAATGAAAAACATGCTCCCAGGCAGTACTGTGAAGAGCTTATGGTTGAAAGGACAGTTTCCCAGCAATAAATTATTTACATTTTCTCTGTAATAATAAAACAGTAGCTTGTACTTGAGCCAAACAAAAATATAATTAATCCTTATGGGAGGCAAGACCAGCCTATTGGGTTTATTTCATATTTACATGATTTTAGGGACCCATAGGGTTGAGCTCCCCTACAGTCCTAAAAGCACCACAAGGTGGCAATTCCCCTGCCTGGCCAGCTAAGTGTTGGACCTAAATTTGATAAGGGAGGGGGAGTGACCCCTTTGTCCCTAATTCAGTGTGTTCTGGCCGATACTGTATTTGGTCAGAAGGTGTCTCTCTTGCGTAACTTCTTCATATAGCTTATAGCAGTGATCCCCAACCAGTAGCTTGTGACCAACATGTTGCTCAGCAACCCCTTGAATGTTGCTCTCAGAGGCTTCAAAGCAGGTGTTTATTTTTGAATAAGAAAGAAATGTCGGCTCGCACACCCAGGCCTACAGTCAGGATAGCCAGGTGCTCAATGCTGGAGGGATCGGCACCCTCCCCAAGGTCAAATAGTAGAAATACACTGGCACACACGGCAATTCAAACAGGGAAATCCCTTGTGTCTTTATTTGCAGAAAAGCAACGTTTCGGGGTAGTACCCCTTTGTCAAGCAACCCCGAAACGTTGCTTTTCTGCAAATAAAGACACAAGGGATTTCCCTGTTTGAATTGCCGTGTGTGCCAGTGTATTTCTACTGTTTATTTTTGAATGCCAGGCTTGGAGGCAATTTTTGGTGGCATAAAAACCAGATGTACTGCCAAACAGAGACTCCTGCAGGCTGCGAGTCCACATCGGGACTACCAATAGCCAATCACGGCACTTATTTTGCACCACCCAGGAACATTTTTCATGCTAGCATTGCTCCCCAACTCTTTTTGCATCTGATGTTGCTCACAGGTAAAAAAAGGTTGGGGACCCCGGGCTTAGAGCCACATGTTCAGGTTCAGTTCTAGTTTCACTTTCAAGGAGAATGGAGCTGTGATTGTTTCCTTTTCCGGGGTGCACCAGGCCCCGGGTTATGGAGAGACCACATGGGTGGTGATGACCTGTGTGGACTAGGGGATAATGGGACCCCATTAATTGTGCGAAAGATCACCCAGAAATAAGAGATGCCTGGAAATAGATTCCAAGGAAAGATGCTTGTGAGTACTCACACGCAGGAAGGGTGTTGGAGTGGCCTGAGGATTTCATCTCTGTGGATGCCTGTTCCGATTCCAGGGTGAAAGGCTCCAGTGTGTCCCCTGTTTGTTTGTGTGCCTGCTACATTGGAGAAACTACCACTGTCTATCTGGAGAGGTATTTGGGCAAGTAGCGGAAAGTTTAAGAGCTCTTTGAGGAAAAGAGACTGTGACTCTGTTTGTCCACCCGGAGTGGATTGTGGAACTTTGCCTGCTAAAGATGTGCCACGATTGGACTGCACAAGAGTTCCCCAGGGTAGTGGGTATTAATGTGTAAGTTGTATTTTATTCTGCACTTTTCTTCTTATATAAAGTTTATTTGTTTCACTGCAAATGGTGTGGTTAATCATTTGTTCTTAGTGGGGCCACCCGTAGGTGTATCTCTCTATTCAGGACCTATTCTATTCAGGTGATGTTATATTGCTTTATATCCCTTGATGTCTTTTGTTGATACAGTTTTAGCTAAGTAAAGAACTTAGCCTGGTTAGGGTGAGACTTTTTAAAGTAAGGGTAAGAGCAGTCACCCATTCAAATAAACTGTAAGATTGAGAAAATTCTAAGATTCCATTATCTAATTATTCTCAATCAAAATGTTCTCAGGACAAAATATCATTGAGTGACATTGTTTTGCATTGAGCCCTGTTTACTTTCTATGGAAATGTGCTCATTTACCTAAAAACTGCTGCAACGTTGCCCACAAAATGATTCGACTAGCGATGAGCAAATTTTTTCACCAGCCAAGGAATCACTGAGAAATTCAGCATTTCGCCATCTAGAAATGTTTTCGCGAAACTGCTGCAAAAATTCACTTCGGATTTGCTGTAACTAAAAAGTCACAAAGAAGAAAAAACGCCCCTAAGAAAAAAACGCCCATTGTCTGTAATGCTTTTGGACAAAAAAGTCGCCATAAGAAAGAAAGCCCATTGTCTTTAATGCATTTGGAGTTGTAAAATTGTTGTGCATGTAAAAAATTGTGTGTACAAAAAAATTGACATCCATTGACTTCAATGCGTTTCGTAAATTGTTTTGCAGTTTCGCTAATTTTTCGGCAAAACAGGACAGATTAGACTACTTTGGGGGCTATATGGTAATTGGTGTGCTCCTAACTGCCACTCTCCAAGATATAAGGGTGTATTCACTTACTCTGATTCAGTGAGCAAAGCACAATTTCAAGCACTATAGCAATGTTTTTTCTCCACAATACAATTGTGCTGGGTCTGAAATTGCATTGTGTCTAATTCATCAAAATGGACGCATCTCAAAGAAGTGCCACCTGCACATGCCTAATTCATTTCCACTGGAGCAAAGACAGTGAACATGCGTAGTAGGCATCTCTTTTATTTGCAGTCAGAGAAAGATAGTACTTTACAGAGAGAAAGATAGGTCAGGGGGCGGAGCTGTGACAGCCTGGGGGTGGGCCAGTGATTTGTTGGGGTGGATCAATGATGTCACGAGGTGGGGCTAAGGTGTGGCGATTTGCAATTGGCCAACTGTTGTGTCAATCTAGGAAAATCCTGCCCTGTTTTCCTAATTTGGAAAATGGGGCAAGCAGTTTTGAGCCAAGCAGGCCTCCCAAAAACCAGGCTGTCCGTGTCAAAACCAGATAGGTGACAACCCAATCTGTATGCCATCTTACACCCGGTGAAATCCCATTATTTCCTGTGTGGTGATGAAAAAGCTCTTTTGGGTAAAGTGAATAAGTCAATCATATTTGATTTTACCTTATAAACTTTGCTAAGAAAACTTTCTACTTGGACACTTTATAGATAGGGTCTGTTATTTAAAATTCCAGGTACTTCCTGAAAAACAGTCACGAGTGTGGGTTCTGGAATTGTGCGCATGGCGTTGGCATTGTTTGGACCATGCACTTTTAAGGGAACGTTTAGTGAAGTTTGGGTACTACACTTGGATCTTGGTTCTAGTCTGAGTGGGATTCAAACAAGGAATTGTTTTGGTTGGGGGGAGGTTGAACATATAAAAAATATAAGACGCTACAAAAGCAGTGTCAACAATCTCTTTTAATTTACGAAAGATTTTCATTTTAAAGACTTTTTGCTATATCTGTACACGGGGCTGCAATAAAATATTCATAAAAACAACCATAAGAGAAATGGCTTTTAGCTTTTACAGAAAACGAAGCTGCCACTAGGGGACAATCAAGAACTGTGCTACATTAGATACATAGCATAAGGTTTAGTTCCATTCAACCAGGTATACAGTAGTTAGAAACCACAGTATAAATATATATAAGTCTAAAGTGCCAGAAACATTACCTGTATACCTAGTTGGGGCATGGGCTAATGAAAGAAAATATGTAACAATCCCATATTCTGCAAACTCTTTTTTTTGCATTGCATTATAAAATCCAATTGGCTTTTTCCATGGACAGAGAATTACAAATGAAAAACTACAACCCCATCTGATAAGCATATTAGAAGACAAGCATGTGTATATGTCCCATTACTACATTAAGCTACAAGTCTTCAGGCTGTTATATAAAGGTTATGTTCTAATATCCTGGTACACTATTGCAGAAGAGGAGTATTAAATCTCATTACACAGCTGTATTAAAATTATTTCTAGTAGTCAAGCAAGCTGGCTGCTGAAGAAAGAGGAATGCTGGGCACATTGCTGAAGATACATATACAGTATATAGTACATAGTATAGTACATATATAGTATTGAAGAGACCCAACAGACAGACCGCTGGAACCAATACTTCTGGGAAGGTATACTATTGGAAAGAAACAGTGACAGCAGGTGAGAGGTAGACATGAAGTTTTGGAGAAGGAAAGCATAAGTCCAGAATTCCAGGTGGCCTTAAAATGTGCTCTAGAGTTTTTATGGAAAGGGCAGGTAATATGGTAATATCCAGACTGAGCAGCAGTGCAGTGGAGCCAAGAGATAGAGGGGGGGAAAAGGATAAAAACACAACTGCCATCTGGGATGTGTCAGATTTTAGGCAAAGGTGACAGCCAGCTAGGAAGAGAAAATTGCCAGTAAAATAAATTCCCAAGTTAAGTTCAGCTATTGTTAAATTAGCCAAATGATCAGACGTGTCAACAGAACAGTGGCAAGGTAACAGGATAACAGCTCTCTGTCACTGCATTGCTAAAGATGCTCCCTTGCTTCACCTAATGGTAGATATGAGAACAGTACTCAAAAGCAAAAATCCAAGTTCGGCTAACCAAAGTCAGGACTCATTCAGTTATATTAAAGGAGAACTAAATCCCCCAAAAGTCCCCACTGGCCCCCTCTCTGCCTCCCCCTGCTCAGTGTTACCCCAAGATTGTGTCCCCTGTAGAAATACTGATGGCACATGCAGTCATTGCAGTGGAGCTCACGGGCACCATCTTCAGCACTTCTGTATTCTTTGTAAAGTGAGTGCCATATTGGCAAATGCGCAGTTGGAGCAATCTTCCGGTTCATGACAACTGCGCATGCGTAAAAGTGACGGAAATTGCCGAAGGGAAGGAAGAAGACCCAAAAAATACCAAAGCGGCGAAAGTCAGTATTTCTACAGGGGACACAATTCTGGGATAACACTGAACCGGGGGGCGGAAGGGAGGGGGGCAGTGTAGGACTGGGATGCCAGGGGCCCACCAGAAAACCTTAGGCTGGGGGCCCACTTTCCAAACTATTATTCCTCCTCTCCTTACTCAACCTCTTTATTCTCCTAGTATTTTATATCTACTTAGTATATTCTTCCACTATTAAGCCTCTTTGTTCCCACAAAGAAATAGGGAATGACCATAGGCCAAATGGTTAGAAGCAAGAGGCCCACTGACACCTGGGCCCACCGGGAGTTTTAGTGGTATCCCAGTGGGCAAGTCCAACACTGGAGGGGGGCCAGCGGAGGCAGGCCAGTGGGGACTTTTGACCATGGGGGTTTAGTTCTCCTTTAAGTCGGAGAAATGATAGCTTATCTGAAAACAGTTCCATAGTGCAGCACTGACTCTTTCTGAAAGCACATGACCAGGCAAAATGACCTGAGATGGCGCCTACACACCAATATTACAACTAAAAAAAAACATTTATATGGTCCAAGAATAACATTTTAAATGATAGAATGAATTACTTGCAACATACACAGTATAATTTAGTAATAAAAAAGATACAATAAAAATCATGGCAGAATCCCTTTAATTAATCCCTTTGCAGACAGATGCATTTATTTCATTTGAATATCATAATGTCTTCAACCCTTCATTCCCCAAAATGCTTCTGGATTCTATTATACCATGCTGCATTGCACTAACGGTCAGTACATGACTCAGAACCCAGTGCCTTCTGTGACTTTCCACTCCCTCCCTCCCTGGCCACCATGGAGTGCTGAAGACAATGGTGCACAGCTGATAAAAAGTATTGCACAGTTGGAACATTTGATTACCCTTCAGTATGACATCCATTAGTTCAACTAAGCTCCTAAAATACGTCTCTCTCATCATCTTCAGACTAGACTATTGGTTTATGTCACTCATTGATTCCTGGATTCCTAGTTCCGTCTACTAAATTCTATCCACGATATTCTTGCACATCATGTCATTTCATCCTTTTCAAAATCACTCTTCTCTCTTTATGTTGGCTTTATAAGGGTAAATGACCCCCAAAAAAACTCATTCCTGATTTTTAAGGTTTGCCTTTCTAGAAATTAGACAAAGAGAAGTCAAAATAAAGATAAAATAAACAAATAACCAATTCCTAAGCTTCTATAAACACTCCAGGAGTGTGAGCTATCCTCGTGTATTGTTGGTGTTTTTTGTCTCTTTTATTCATAGAGTGAAAACCGGTTTATTTATTTTTTTGTCTGTTTATAGAATAAGTGCACTACATAAAGGACCCTGCCTTTATTATGACAATACAGGTATAGGACCTATTATCCAGAATGCTCAGGACCCAGAGTATTCCAGAATAGGGATGTTTCCATAATTTGGATCTCCATATCTTAAGTTTACTTGAAAAATAATTTAGATGATAAGTAAACCCAATAGGATTGTTTTGCGTCCAATAAGGATTCATTAGATCTAAGTAAGAACAAGTACAAGGTTCTGTCTTATTATTACAGAGAAAAAGGAAATCATTTTCAAAAATTTAAGTTATTTGATTACAATGAAGTCTATGGGACATGGCCTTTAATTTGGAGCTTTCTGGATAACGGGTTTCCAGATAACGGATTCCATACCTGTAAGAGGTTTTCTTCTGACAAATATGGATTTGGCCAATCATATGTTTTGGCTGCAAACATTCTTATATATCCTTTATATGTTTTATAATTATAGTATATTAGGATGTTTACAGCTAAAACACAGGATTGCATCAGGTGCAACGCCCCCGATAGCCATGCTGACAAATTATGGGAGAAAATGTTGCATTGTGGGAAAAGAACATGGCAATTGCGTCCAAAATTGCACTTTGCACACTGCAGTTCATTAAAGTGGACTTGTCACCCAGACACCTGTATAATAAAAGTCCTTTTCAAATTAAACATGAAATCCAATTTCTATTTTTTTTATTAAAGCATTCATAGCTGATTTAAAAATTTCAGCTGTCAATCAAATATTGTCTGCCCCTCCTCTATGCCTAGGCATAGAGGCGGGGCAGACAATAACTTTCACTTTCCATTCAGCACTTTCTGGATGTCACTGCTCTCCCCACATTCCCCCATTCTCTTCACCGTTTAATTGTGTAGCCAGGGCATGGGGATGGACATCAGGTCCCCCATTCTGGTGCACAAACAAGATTCTGAGATGATACAAGGCTTGTCTTAATAACAGTGTCCACAAAATGGCTTCTGCCTGCTTGCTATAATTATGAGTTCCCAGACTGAAGGAAACAAGATTCAAATAATTTATACAGTGTAATTAAAGTTCTTTTTGCATAAATAATGTGATAAAATAGGATTTTGAATATTTTTTTTGGGTGGGGGTCCACTTTAAGTAAATTTTGCCCCTATTGATTTCAAATTCCATATATGCAGCTACAGACATACAGATAGTTACATAGTTACATAGTTAAATTGGGTTGAAAAAAGACAAATTCCATCAAGCCCAACCCCTCCAAATGAATCAGATCATGTAAAAAATCAGGGGCAATACTATGTGCACTGTATTTAATCAGTGAAGCCCTTCTAACTGGATTTTCTACAAGTGCCCCTGATTTTTCACACAATCTGGTAACCTGTATGCAGTGCAAACTGAGAAAGGTTCTGACAACTGACAGACAGAGATGGCAGATATATTTAAATGTAATTATATTCATTTTCATAACCATTTAAAAATCTCATAATTACCTTAACATTCTAATTTGGCAGACTGGTGTTTTAAGGAGTGTGCATGGCATTCTCACACCTGATTGGCCACTTTTCTAAATGCGTACAGCAGGCATTTTATTAAAAATCATGCTCACATCACAACTGCAGAACCTGTATCTGTTTTTGCCTTTATTCAATGTTTGATCTTTTTGTCTGTGAAAATGATGGTTTCACCCACACAAACTGTAAGTTGAATATAAGACAAATGGCAAGGTGTTTGCCGCTGAAGACTTCTGCCACTTTAGAACTTCATGTGCTGTCGAAATGGATTATAAAGGAAATGTGAAATTTCATGATATTTCTGGGCAAAGTGTTTCTGCCTGAAGTGTTGTTGCTGAGGAAGCCTAGAAACACCAATCTATATGTTAATGCACAAACTAGATTTACCTGCCCTACAGTAAATACAACGTGCAAACTATTCCTATACACAGAACTGGTCAAACCCAAACTGATGTCAGGTTTATATACTGGGTATGGATTAAGCATACATTATTTTATGTGTGTATGACTGTTACTATCGCTCTATCAATTATCTATCTATCTTTATAATGTAAAGATATATATAATAAAACCCCTATTATAAAATATAAGGCTATTATAAGTGTAATCCCTTCCTTCTTTGCACAAACATATAACCTCTAGCTGGGACTTCCCTTTACAGTGGGGGTTATTTATAAGGTTTGCGCAGTGCTTATTTATTTGCAAATGGTTGTATTGCCCATTTTATTCCAGAACGCTAAAATATTGCACTGCCGTGCCCCAAATTTGCCTTGCGCACACATTTTCCCAAATGAGACAGGTTTTTGCATGAGTGTGCCCACTGTGTGAGATTGTTGTGTGCGGAAATAGCATTGGCAGTTATTTAAATTCGCAATGTTTTGCAAATATTTTCTCCACCACCAAAGTTGTGGCGTAACTCAAACACAGAGTATTCACATAAATATTCTCAGTTTGCCTTTTTACCATATTTAAAAAGCTCTTATGGACATTCACAGTGCGAAAATTCACAATTCAGTACAGCACTCTTATCCAGCATTATAAAAATAACCAAGCGCAGGGCACATCATTTAACTGTGTGAATCATTCTGCACTGCTCGAAGTAATAAATGAGCCCCACTGAATTGGTGACTTTTCCACTCTTTAGGGCAGAGACACGTGGATATTTGGGGAGATTTAGTCATCCGACGACAAATCGCCTCTTCTTCGGGTGACTAATCTCCCCAAACTGCCTTCCCGCCGGCTAGAATGTAAATCATTGGCGGGATGGCACTTGGAACTCTTCATTTTCCAAAGTCGCCCGAAGTTTCCCCGTGAGGCAACTTTGGAAAACGAAGTGTTCCGAATGCCATCCCCCCGTCAATTTAGATTGTAGCCAGCGGGAAGGCGTTCAGGGAGATTAAACGCCCAAAGAAGAGGCGATTTGTCACTGGGCGACTAATCTCCCCGAAGCTCCATGTGTGTCTCTGCCCTTACAGGCTGAATTGCAGCTCTTTTGCTGCTTCTTTATCTAACATGAAGCTCTGTCCCCTAAGCTCTCCTTCTCTCTACCACTGTGAAGACCTCAAAGGGGTTGAGCATTGATCATGCCCAGTAGGCACTTTTCCAATGTCTTCACAGTTGGATAGAGGAGAGCTTAGGAGGTGGAGCTTCATGCTAGACAAGGAAGTAGCTAAGGAACTTCAGTTCAGCTGCTTCTATCAGAGGGACTAAATAAAAAAGCTTACTGTGTGTTCACTGTGTAGCCTATCGGTGTTCTGTATGTGAAAAAAACAAGAGGCACACCAGCCGTAACTTTCTGCATGTTTATTCAGCAAGGAGTAAATAACTTAACACACCAAACATAAGGGTGCAATGCAGAGCCCTCTATATTACTCCAGTGGTAAAGTCTAAGACAAATACACCTTTTTTGAAAAAATATCCTGATGGGAGGTTTAATCCCCCAGAAACATTGATACTAGTGGTGTACTAAAATAAAGAAAGGGGTACTTCCCCGACTGCAGATAAATTGTGTGTGTGCAGATCCATGAACATAACGTTCTGTTGCTGTGGGACCTTGCCAGGTCAACGGAAGACCAGCACCACCATTGCAGTGAGGTGAATAGCAGGAGTGTGGTGGACTAAAAATACAACTCTGTATATCTCTCGACCAGTATCTTACAGCACAAGTATTGTGTCTGGCCTGTGTCTTCTATTTCTCCTGTATTGTTTTCCTTGAGGTGTTACCTCATCATAAGACCTGGGTTCATCTCTTACGTTGTATAAACATGCTGGCTGCCAGCCCTGTGTTTTTTCCATCCTTACTCTGTCTCCCCTCTGTTAAGAGAGAGGCCTGGCTCTGCCGTCATAGTATCTCTATTGGTTAGTTTGGCACCTTTGTAAATGAGAATAGGCATTCTGTGGAACTTTTGGTTTTAATACAGAAGTTGAGGCTGGCAAATTGGATTGCAATTACTTAAAAACATACGGACACTAGAAATTACATTTTTTTAACATTATAAGCTACTTATAACTTTGCTATAAAGTATTTGCCTGATGCTTTTACATTACCTTTCTCACCCCATGTTCCTGTATGAGGCGGCTGCCATATTTGCGCAGCAGGAGTCCGTTAGCATTAGAATTGTAACTGAAAGACTAATGGGAGATGGGACAGTCAGGCTGGCAAAACAGGTTTAGAAACTTCAACTAACAATAACTTACAAAAACAAACCTCTCAGCAAAAAACAATCAACATGACCTATAGGTAATTTTCATGTACATTTATATTTTAAAAGGTAGTTTTTAGTGTCATTAATCACTTTAAGAGTTTTGTGACAATGGCTTCTAGTGATCTGATCGTACCATTACTGAGATTCCAAACACATATTGATGGAAGTTTTTAAATGCAAACACAATGGCAAAGAGTTCCATTTAAATTTGGGCATAGTTTTGTTCAGTGTCTGTCAAGGCCTGGGATGCATAGATTACAGGTTTATTTTTTTGCATGCATAAGTCCATCTTTGGAGGCATCTGCCTGTTATTCAACTGGTTCTCTAGAAAAAAGGAGAGCACTGGAGCACACACTAGTGCATATTTCAGTTTTTGAAAAGCATCCTGCTGTTCAGGGTTCCGCTGCCACACAGTATCTTTGGAAAGCAGGAGCCTGAGAGGTGCAGTTACACGTGCTTCATGTGGAATATACTGTGCAAGATAAGGCATCGTGTCTAGCAGCCTCTGCAAACTCCTTGTAAAATGGAATCATGTTCCAATAATATGGACACCTTCAATATCCCCAAAGGATTCAAAGTTGTTTTGCTGGAACACTTCATTTGCAGATCTGATGCCAATTGGAAGCCGATGGAATTTGTATCGTCCCCATGGAGTGTTAAAAATGCACAAGTCCTCTGATTTACTGTGAAGTTTAAGCTTCCAGTATCCATCTTTTTCATCTCGGATAGTGAACAGCTTCTTTCCATCTAAGTTGCTTATTACATACTCAGGTGTTCGGATGGAGAAGTGCTGTCTTAATATGGCTTTATTTAGATCCCTGGGGTCCAAACACACCCGCAGCAATCCATTTTTCTGTTCTGTGATAACAAGACTGTTCACCCAAGCAGTGGGTTTGGTTACTTTGCTGATCACATTATGCTGTTCAAGACTGTCAATAGTACACTTTAGTTTTTGTGTAATAGAGTATGGTATTTTGCGACATCCGTGTATCACAAGGGGAAGATTTAAGTCTGTAAATATTTGGCCAGGGAATTCTCTCAGCCCCTCAAACACATCTGAATACTGGGTTAGTAGCTGATCTTTAGTTGTAGGTGCAGGTTTGGAAAGCTCACAAACTTTTCTTTTCAGATTCAGCTGAACACAGGCTTGTTTTCCTAAGAGAGGGATATCAGACGTTTTGTAATAAAAAAAGGTTAGTTTAGTTGTTTTGTGTAGGGCTTGTGCATATTAAACCCTTCTGGTTTAATTTGTTCTCCCCATATGTAATAAGCATTGTATCTGTAGGCTTTACTTTACCACCTGACATTTGGGAAATGACTGAAGCTGGCATGATATTGGCTTTGGCTCATGTCCATCTTAAATTCAATGTCTGTGCCATGTACAGAGTTGCATACGATGAGCTGTCTCTGGCTACTCTGTGTTTTTTTAGAGCAGCAATGAATAAAGTGTTCACATCTTTAAAAGTTTTTTTTTGTGTTTGCATAAGGATTTCTGTCTCTGCACATTTTGGCAAAATGATTTTGCTTTTTGCATTTCTTGCATTCTACTCCAAATGCAGGACACTGCTGGTGAGGGTGCCTTCTGCCACATCTGCTGCATGGCTTTGTGTGAGTGCTTGATTCAGGCTGTGGAATTGCAGAGAAAGTGCCTTTTCTGTACTCAGAGGCTTGGTGTGTCTCTCTGGGTGTGATTTGTATAGCATGAACACCGCTGTCTATAGTGGCACTTGCCATTGCAGTTGTATGAGCTGATATGATTTCTTTAGCTTTACATATTTCAATTGCCCTTTCTAGAGTTAACTCTCTGCATTCAAGCAACTTCTCCTTTAAACGAGGATTTGTAACAGTGAAGACTATTTTGTCTCTCAAGCACTCCTCCTGATCTTTGAATTCACAGTTAGCTGCTTGTAGTTTTAGTTCAGTAACAAATTTGTCTATGCCTTGATTTTCTACAAAAGTGTGGGTCCAAAACTGGTGTCTTTCAAGTACAACATTTCTTTTGGACTGAAAATAAGCATGAAATGCTTCCATCACAGAGTCAAGGGTTCTGTGTGCAGCTCGCGTCTGTGCAATCCCCATGTTGTTATACACCTCCAGCGCCTCATCCCCAATACTGTGCAGTAACAGGGCAATCTTTGTGGGCTCAGGCTTTTGCTCCAGCGCTGCTGCTGTAAGATATAGTGTAAATTTCTGGGCCCATCTGCGCCAGTTTTCAGACAGATTGCCACTCATACACATGGGCTGTGGAGGTTTGAAATGATCCATTGCTATACAGCTTAACAAACAGATTTTTGCAGTTTCAGTATTTGGTACTCACTTATACTGGAGACGACTGAGGTTCTTGTATTTGCAGAAATGTTTCATCCAACTACCTCTTTGGCAGAGCACGTTCTTATTCCTGGTAGCTGTGCTTGTGAAAAACCATGTTGTGTTCGCTGTGTAGCCTTTCAGTTTTCTGTATGTGATACTAAGGCTCCAGAAACAGGAGGCACATCAGCAGCGCCTTTCTGCATGTTTATTCAGCAGGGAGTATATAACTTAATGCACCAAACATCAGGGTACAGACCTACTGTACAAAAGAGAGAGATATATAGCAGAATAGGCAAGGGAGAAAAACTGCTGTAGGTGCAGCACAGCACCCTCTATATTACTCCAGTGGCAAAGTCAAAGGCAAATACACCAC
This sequence comes from Xenopus laevis, assembly GCF_017654675.1. Classification (NCBI taxonomy): domain Eukaryota; kingdom Metazoa; phylum Chordata; class Amphibia; order Anura; family Pipidae; genus Xenopus; species Xenopus laevis. Next base: position 156,655,223 of record NC_054373.1, read on the forward strand.
ATTACTTACCATTTAAAGGGAAACTAAAACATCAATCATCCTAACGCTAAGTAGGGTTGCCACCTTTTCTAGAAAAAAATATTGGCTCAACCATCACCAGCCAGGTGGCAACCCTGTTTTGTGGTGTCCCATGTGGGACGGGTGACGTAGGGTGATGTAGGGTGATGTAGGGGGTGGGACTGATGACTTGTCAACCACTTTTCACCTGGGCAGCCCTTCCAAAAACCAGGCTGTATGGGTAAAAATCCGGACAGGTGGCAACCCTACCCCCAGTTGAGGATATTGTAATTCACCTTGCAGGCTGCCTGTTGTTTTGCTTCCCTGCTGTGCAGTGTACTCAGTGGGCACAGTATGAAGGAAGTTATTTGGACAGCTTTGCAAATGTTGGTGGCTTGTTTGGATTTTAGCATATTCCCCATACAGGTTGGGATGATTAGGATTCGTCATTGTGGGTGGTATTTAATGCACGGTTTGATAGGCAGGACAATAAAACCAGGAGTGATTGTGGTCTTGTGTGCAGTGCCACAAAGGGAGTTGAGGGAAGGAGAGTTGGATGAGAAATTAGTGATCAAGATGGGAAAAAGACAGAGTTTTAGTAAGAAAACCTGGTTGAAGATATGCCACATGTTATAATGCAGGGAAAGAGCAGAGGTACCAACAGTGACATGTGAGCAACAAGGAACTTGTAAACAACAAAAGATATGTCTTGGTGAAGAAGGTTTACAAAAGTGTAGTGGATCTGGTTTATATTGCAGAAGAACCACATTCAGATGTCGGTAATAATCCAAATTTGACACAACTAAGAGCAGAAAACAAGGTCATTTGTCAGCTGTACGTGCAACAAGCCCTAATATTTAAGAGCTCTAAGTGAAGTGAGGCATCATTACAATAATATGTAGTGCCGATGGAGAATTTTGTCTCACGTGATTATTTATGTGTGACTGCAGATAACAGATCTCCTGAAAATGAGTCTCCATTGCAAATAACTGAAATCACAGACAGTAAAATCACCATATAGCAGAAGTTGCCTCTGGAGGGGACTTTGGGTGACTTTGCGATATGTTGGTTTTACCAAGATGCATAAATAAATTTGGGCGACTAATCTCCCCGTCGGCCACTGCCCTAAGACCTTAGATGGTTAGCACTTAGCTGATTACCAACATGTTTACATACAGATCTTGAGGAAAAACAAAGCTGCTATGCTTAATATGCTTAATCAGTTGACATTGATCTATACAATGTATGAATGAATACAGGCAAAGTCAAGTATAGTGGATTTGTTCCATTTGTCTATAAGTTTTGCAGAGCTTAATTCATTATAAAGGGGTATTTATTTTGGGTGTATCTGTTTTATTTGAAGGCATTAGAGCACAGCATCTTCTCTTTTTCTGACTTTGTTGGGGATATCACCTTCCGCTTGAACAAACACACCAAAAACAGAACTGCTTGAGAATGAATGCCCACTTGTTCTGCTAATGTTTTCTAATGCAGCTTGACAAGCACTATTGGCACAAGCATGGTGTCCTGTTTACTGAATTGTTTCCTGGTATTCTGGCTCCTTTATGTTGACGGTTTGGCATGGTAAATGAGTTTTTTATTTTTAAAATGACTCCTTATTTCTTAGCTTAAAGCAACCAACTCCAGCTAAACATTAAAGAGTAAATATACCTCTAATATTAATTATATCCAATTTTCCATTTGTATTATTGCCATTTGGAAGCCACCCAGATAAAAACTATTTCTTAGGTACATGGTTCCAATACTCTGCTGCAACCACTGCACATGATGTGCTTCACAGATGAGCCTGTCAATGTTTTTTTCCCATTGAATGATATGAAGCAGTTAATAGAGGGGGTGCTGGATTATACAGGGTAACAATTCTCCTCTTCCATTTGTTTGTTTTATTTTAGGAAGGTTTTGTTTGCTTGGTACTAGCTTAACTCATTTTGCCTGCTGGAATTTGAGCAGAGATGGAGCTAGGCATAGACAGTAGAGACATATGCCTAAGGTGCAACAATTCCTGCCTCAGACTGTCTGAGAGAGTGGCGATGCCTCTACCTCAACCCAATCCCCACCTCATTTCTTGCATTGAGTAAAGGGGTTGGCTGCAGGTGTGTGCCTTGAGTGTACTGCACATTTGGTCTGGCACTGATAAGCAGCCAATGTTTCAGTACATCATTCAGTTGTGATATGGTAATATACAACGTAGGAAGCTAAATGAGCAAATTTCGAATTCAAGAGAAAAAAAGTACTTGATTGTTTGCAAATTTACAGCACAAAAAAACTCAATCAGAAAAATTCAAGTGCAATGTATTTGCGGAACAAATTGCGCCGGAAATCGGATTGTTCCATTACAAATGCTAATGTTTAAAAAACCAAGCTTTGTTAAAAAAAATATCTCTCCTTGACTCATATAGAACTTGCCGGCCGTAAGATACATCTTGAAAATGTGAGTCATAGGGCACTGAGCAAAGTGTAATTTCAAATAACTGACTGCGGAGAAAGGGTCACCTCCCTTGGGCTTGGTCCCAAAATACAACCAAAATTACAAACATCAGGACATCACTGGCAAAACCATTATCATAAATCGATTGATTGTACTAAGAAGTCATACATTTTTGCTTTGCATAAATCGCAGCCTAGGTAAAAACATGTTTACGAAAGGCTGATTATTTGATTAATGAAACGAGAAGCAACACCAATACTAATTATTACTGTAATTTATGGCTATGAGGCACACAACAATGGAATACTCCCTTCTATAGGAGCACCGTAACCACTCGCTCAGAATTATATTTGACTTATACACATTGCCTCCTGATTGATGAAGAAATATTTCCACGTAATATATTTATGGTGTGACCAATGGAGTTCTATCATTAAATCATATGCTTAGATAAAAATAAAGCTTTTTTGGGGCAAGATATCCAGCAAGAAGAATTTCTAATGTTCACAATATTCTCATTAATACAGAAATACTAGAATTGTGCTCCTCAGTTGAAATTTATGTAAAGTTAGGTGTTTAGATTTAGTAAAAGCAACTGGAGAGCAGTGAATAGCCTTGCACTTGGGAGTGTCAAGGGTTTTAAGTGACAGAACCATGTGAATCCCTCCCCCCACACACCTGGATCCCAGTCAAGATTTATGAATTTGTAGGTCCAAAGAAATGAAAGCTGGAATGTGACCCCACACAAGAGAGGATTAGCCAGTGCAAGACTAGATACATATGTTGAGGTGCTCCAGACTTAAGGTGGCCATAGACGCACAGATAATTTTCGTACGATTTTAGGTGCGTGTATGGTGGGAAACGAACTGACTGATATCCTCAGAAGACTTAGATATCGGTCAGCTTGTTGAACGGGCTGGAAGGAAAATTTTGATCGGAAACCTTTGAAGGCACCCGAACATGAGCCATTGTTAGTGCTAAATCGTCAGATACAGGTAGAATTGTATTATTTTTACCTGTATATCTGACAACTCAACTCTACAGGTGTGTATTGAAATGAACAATCTTTCTTGGAAAGATTTTTTCCAAGATTACGTCTATGGCCACCTTAAGTGATAGAGCAGTTAAGATAATGAAATACATCTGGCAAAAAAGGAATTCTGTGGTTTGTTTCCAAATACAAAAATGTTGTATCCCTTAGCATGTATTGTTATCTATATTGTATGCACCACCAATATATTCTGCAGAGATATATATAGATTTTTCATCATTTACATTAGTCCTTATCCCAGTGGAGCTTAAAATCTAAGGTTTCGATCACATTCATACACACAGTAGGGTCAATTTTATTAAAACCAGTTAACCTGCTTATATTTGAAGTGTGGGAAGAAATAGGAATATCCAGAGGAAACCCACACAGTCACAGGGAGAATATACAAACTCCCTGCTAAAGGTATGCTTGGGGTGGGACTAACTCACTGGGATACTGGGAAAAATTATAATGAGTTCTGCTGCCTGCCCTCACACCAGCTACCAACACAAAACTTTAGTAAAAACAACATTTAAGATGGCTGTGCCTTCCACTGTGGAATGCAAGGCCATCTTTAATTATTTCACTGGAGGTTCGGCCAGATCAATGGTGGGGAGAAAGTAGCGGAGGAGGTGATCTGGTGCAGAGTGGTGGAAATAGGGCTGACACGTGTAGGGGATTTCTATGCAGGGCGGTGGGGCCTTAACAGGGGGACCACAGTGGGCCCCGAATACCCCAGTCCTACACTGGGTATGCTGATATAATGAAAAGTTATAGAGGAAAGAGCTATGATGCTGTATGATCAGATAAACAGAGTGATTGGTAAGTGGCATATAAACGTATGCCGGCCAAATGCTGCAGCATGGAACAGAGCCAAAAGTTATTTCCACCATCAAAGAGCATCACAATTTTGCACAGCCTGGAGTTGTTTAAGTTAATGGAAACAAAATGACTGGTAACACTTGATATCAACGCATTTAATTAATATAATGAGAAACATCAGATCATGTGTTTTCATCCATCATCACTGTCGTTTCCAGTGCCTCTTTGCCTGAAATAATTGCTCAGTGGAGTGAATTAAATACATTATTACGCTTTCTATCCTTTATGTAGAGCAAAATGTAGAAGAAAATACATAATTGGATGTCTGACCTGCCATTTATTACTGATGACTTTTTTATGTGATAGAAAACTGTTTTTGCTTGAAACGCTTTAAGCAAAATTATATTAGAAATTCTATATATGGCTCTACTGTATTCCTGCCTTATGTACGTGTACTGCATATAGGATGATTTCCAGTTAAGAGAGTTAAGGAAATTGTCATTGGATGAATGAAGAGGTACCTCCAGCAAGAGTCTAAATATCAGTATTCACTGATTTAAAATGAAAAACACTTTTAAAAAACAATAGATACGAACATTGCCCATATTCTACAATGAAAGAGAAGAGGAGATTTGACAGCTCCATAAATCTCCTGCACACCTAGGGGCCGATTCACTAAGGGTCGAATATCGAGGGTTAATTAACCCTCGATATTCGACTAGAAATTAAAATCCTTCGACTTCGAATATCGAAGTCGAAGGATTTAGCGCAGATAGTTTGATCGAACGATCGAAGGATAATTCCTTCGATCGAACGATTAAATCCTTCGAATCGAACGTTTCGAAGGATTTAAATCCAACGATCCAAGGAATATCCTTCGATCAAAAAAAGTTAGCCAAGCCTATGGGGACCTTCCCCATAGTCTAACATTGACTTCAGTAGCTTTTAGATGGCGAACTAGGGGGTCGAAGTTTTTTTTAAAGATACAGTACTTCGACTATCGGATGGTCAAATAGTCGAACGATTTTTAGTTCGAATCCTTCGATTCGTAGTCGAAGGTCGAAGTAGCCCATTCGATGGTCGAAGTAGCCCAAAAAAAACTTCGAAATTCGAAGTTTTTTAACTTCGAATCCTTCACTCGAAGTTAGTGAATCGGCCCCCTAATTTCCATTGCTCCTGAAGAAACCTGTGCAGGCTCATGCAAAGGGGGGTGCGGGGTAGAGGAGCAGTCCATGACCCAAATCATAAATCTAGGCCTGAGGACTCACCAATTGTTTAAACAGGTGCTGAAGAAACAACGTAAGGGGTTTAATTTTATCTTTTGGTCACTTGGTTTACTGGATTAGGAAAGATAAAACTTCAGAACATTTGTAATTATTTCACATGCAGACTAAAGTCTCTTGTTACATACTACAGGTATGGGATCTCTTATTCAAAACCCCAATATATAGAAGGCTCCAAATTATGGAAAGACCATAGAATGTATTTTTAGCAAATAATTCTATCCATATTAATAAAACAGTACCCTGTACTTGATGGTTACTACTCTGCACAAATCCATATTAGTGGCAAAACAATCCTACTGGGTTTAATTTGTAGACTTAGGTTATCCAAATCACTAGTGATGGGCGAATTTCTTCGGCAGGCGCGAATTCGCGGCGAATTTGCGCGATTCGCCGCCAGCGAATACATTCACGAAACGCCCGCAAAAATTCGCCAAAACATTCACTGGCGTAAAAAAAAATGTTTCGCCAGCGTCGGAAAAAAACGGACGCCAGCGTGTTTTTGCGCGAAATTCGTTGAATTTTCTGGCGAAGCAAAATGGCGCAAATTCGCCCATCACTACAAATCACCAAGCTCAACAGCTCCCTTCTGGGCTCATTTACTGTATCATTGAGAAAATATCCACCAAATATTTACTTGTATATTGGTATCTGTGTATGTTTCTAATTATAAAATGATACTTCTGCACAGTACACTGTATAGCAGAACAAAAACAGGGGGTCATTACAATAATTAATACAAAGTACAGTTGCATCAAAAAATCTCCAGAGCTAAGTGTTAAAGAGACAAGGATGGAGGTCTCAGTCCCACAGAGCTTACAATTCATTATATGGTATGTGGCGGAAAAAAGCCAACCAATGATTGCTTCTATAGGTTGCTGCACAGATTTATAAATGAACCCGAAGCATCAGTGGACTAGAATAGTTAGTTTAACTAACTGTACATAAACCTGTATCGTCAGATAACCCAAGCATCACTGACACTCTAACTTGAGGACAACTTTGAGTCAATTTACATCAATTCATTTTTTTGTTCCCTTTAAAAAGCTGCCACAGCTAAATGAACTATAGCAGAGATGGTATTTGCATGAGAGTTGGCCACTTCACACTCTAATAAAGACAAGACCAAAGTTGTGTGAACCACTTAAGCTGGCCATAGATGTTGAGATTTCTAAAAGATCAGATCCTGATCATGAGACCACGATCTTCTCGGAACGATGGTACGAATTTACCATCAACTAAAAAGACCAATTTGCCAGGAAAACAAAGGGGAGCTGCCTGCTTGGCCCTGCAAACATAGATAGATTGCACTGGGGCCGACAAAGATTTTTTGACCTGGCCGATCAATTTCCTGGCCGATCGGCCGAAAAATCGTAAGATGTACAATCGTTCGAATCCCACTAACCGCACGATAATTTCGAAGGATTGGTCGGACTTCCCTAAAACCAGTCGTTCAGCAAGAAGAATCATCACGTCTATGGGGAGCTTTAATGTGTCTCTTAACCTTCTATTGGATACAAAAACTGTTAGGCATTGATCGGTGCTGGGAGTTAATTCAACTATAACCAAAGGGCCACAGGTTGGGCAACACTTGTATAAAATGTTGATTTCATTTTATTGCTGACTGTGGCTGACTGGCCATGTTATCACCATATTACCCTGATCTACTGGTTATGCCCCATTTTTCCTACTTACAATTACTGCTCTGTAGGGCCAAACGATGTGTAGATTCCAGGTTTTAATTACCTCTTTTTTGGATTTTCTAAATTTTGGATTTTCCTAAAGACATGTCCGTAGTGATGGGCCAATTTGTGCTATTTCACCGAAAAATGTGCTAAACGCGCATTTTGACGCCTGTGTCAATTCTGATGCTCGTGTCAATTTTGACGCCAGCCTTAAAGTCAATGGGTGTCCGATTAATGTTGGCACGCAATGGTTTTGACGCAAGCGACTTTTCCAACGTGTGTCCTAAATTTTTTGATACCTGTGAATTTTCTCGCCAGTTTCGCAAAAATATTCGTCGGTGGTGAACGTGGAAATTCGCCGCAGATCTATTCACTCATCGTTACATCTCTGAATAAAAGATAAGGCATCGAGGAGTGGAACCAGACCCCTACACCCAGTACAATGGGACCTGACCCTCCAGAAACTAATCTATTTTCATTATGAAAACTGGCTGTTCAGAAAAGGGTTTGATTAAACAGCGCAAACTGGGCCATCTGGCATCTAATAGACATATTTTAATTTTATTTATTTAAGGTATTAGCCTTCCAGCATGGCAGCAATTTAGTGTGTGTTCCTCTTATGAAACAGGATTTAACCAATAAAAAAAAAGAATGAAACTGAGACACTTTTTCAGCTCCTGCAAAAAAAATGAAAGTGGTTTATAAGAATTTTCAAAAGAATAGAGAGAATAACCACCATAAAAAGTTCTTTGCATTAAGAGCAGCTCCAGAATAAAGTGGGCAAGAGGAAGGAAGCATTAGACATATAATAGCCTGGCACCAGCACAAATGCTTACTGCTTAATTATCTTTCCACATGTTACAAAGTAATTACAGAGTTTTTGTGAATGTGTGTTTCAGGAAACAATTTGGCAATAATACAAAGGTTTTATTCTCATTCCCCTTTCTTTTTTTTTTTGCTCTATAGCATTTAACACGTTGGTCACCAGAAGGCCTCTGAAAATCATTGGCAGCAGAAGTCCTTTAATGCTGCCATTGTCTTGTTTTTTTTTTTTGTTTGTTTTCTTAGATTGCTGGTCTTCAACCGTGTCTTTAATATTCTTAATCAAGGGGAAATAGAAAAAAAAAGTCATTTTGTTGAGTAGCATCAAATCACAGCCAGACTGGTCATGCCCAATGTAAGAGAAGCAATATGACCTTGAAGGAAGATTTCCAAACAACTCCCTTGATTAAGGCTGAGCTAAAAGGGGTAATGCCATGCCAAAAATAATGTTGATGTTTTAAATTAGGAGTTTGGTTTGCCATGGGGAACTGTAGTTCTTTATAATGTGCATCCTATAATTACACCCCCGTCCACCCCATAAAATAAAAGGATAATCTCCTTTATCAAGAATGGGGGCTGATTTATACATATAGGTGCTAAATTGAAATAGCAGAATTGCCAATAATAAAACACACCTCTTAAATTCCATAAAACAATCGTATTACATATTTAAAGTCATAGTACCAAGAGGAGCAATGTTTCAAGTATATATCAAATAACCAGCTCAAAAATGTTATCCCTCCAATGAGAAGAATGTGCTACTGAATAAATATTGCAATGCTGATCCTGTTTCAGTACAAACAGTTTCTCTTGGTTGACATAATTATGGCATAGAGGATTTCTGAGCTGTGCTTTTTACTGGCATCCTCCGTTGTAGATTGAAGATAACAAAACCTTTATTTTGTTTATCAATTTCAAAGGCTTGAAAGGAGTAGAGTCGCTTGACTAGTACACTCAGCAGCCTCCTGGAGCTGAACCCCAAGCAAATAAACAGGATTGGGATCCATTGTCCGGAAACCCATTATCAAGAAAGCTCCAAGTTACCGAAGGGCTGTCTCCCTTAGACTCCATTTTAATCAAATAATTCAAATGTTTAAAAATAATTGACCTTTTTCACTGTAATAATAAAACAGGAGTGTACGTGATCCCAACTAAGAAATAATGAATCCTTATTGGAAACCAAAAATTCCTATTGGGTTTAATTAATGTTTAAATGATTTTCTAGTAGACTTAAGGCAAGGAGATCCAAATTATAGAAAGATCCTTTATCCAGAAAACCCCAGGTCACAAGCTTTTTGAATAACAGGTCCCATACCTGTACTAGAAGAAAGTGTGAGCCACTCTTAACAAGGGGTTCATATCTTAAATGTTTTTAGGGAGAGAGGACCTTTTAGTTAAAATATCATAGAAACATAATAAATAGTGATGGGCAAGTTTATTCGGCAGGCGCAAATTTGTGAGAATTTGCCCGTTTCGCTGCTGGTGAAAAAAAATTCACCTGTGTCAGTTCCGACAATAAACAGACGCCTATTGACTTTAATGGGCGCCGGCGTCAACTTTGACGCGGACGCCCATTTTGATGCCAGCAAATTGATGTAAGCTTCAAAATCGTCATTTTACTATTTTTTCACCAGTTTTGCAGAAAATTCGCGAAATTCGTGGCGAACCGAAACTGGATAAATTTGCCCATCACTAATAATAAACAGTCAGTGGGAAAGGAAACACAATAATGTTTATAGCTTATGTGCAGCACTCCTTCCAGGGCAGGAGTCAATGACGTGAAGCCTCAAGAAAATGTATTCTCTTTAATGGTAAAAAAAACTGTTTACATTTGGGCATCTCTAAGCTGTGACCATTGATTTCATTATTTTACATTAAACTTTAGTGGTTATTGCTACAAAAGCATCAAACCAAGCATCATACCAATATTACTGCCTTTCCATTGGGTCTACAATAAAGAACGTGTACTACTTTACCTGTAAAAACCCTTGCTACTCAAGCACATTTGTTGTACATAGTGATGGGCGAATTTGCGCCACTTCACCAGAAAATTTGCGAATTTCATGCGTTTTTTCAAACGTTTTTTTTATGCCGGCGAAATTTTTTTGGACGCCGGCAAATTTTTTCGGGCGAATTTTCGCGAATTTATTCGCTGGCGGCGAATCACGCAAATTCGCCGCGAATTTGCGCCTGACGAATAAATTCGCCCATCACTAGTTGTACACCACAAAATACTCCATCCTATTATATGCAATAGATTTAAACTATGTTAGAGAAAAAAAGGGGTCATCGTCTTATTATACTCATGTCAGTAACATGATGATAGGAAATGAAATGGCTCAGCAGTGACTGATGTGAGTTTATACAGGATGAGTTTGTTCGGGACAATGTGTGCCCTTCCACTAGTGATGCATCAGCACAGAGATAAAAAAAGAGTAAATACAAATAATATCCACCACCTATTGATCAGGGTGCACCACCAATAGTCCATCATTAAATAGCTCCACCTATTTCAGAAATGGAATTCGTGAAGTTCATTTTTTTTCACAATAGCTCCCCTTTAGTTTTGTCTTTGATACATATGAAGGTTTGTCTCCTTGCGAAGGCTTTCTGGGTTTTTTTTTTAAAGACAGCTAGCTTTTTAATATGTTTTCAGTATGTTTTCTAGATAAAGGGAGCATAGACCAATGATGTGCTAGAGCTAACTGCCCATCAAAACAAGTACCCTTAGCTACCAATCAGTGCTTAGCTTTTTCAAGAAGAACAATAAATGCAACAATTCCATTGGTTGCCATGGGTAACTGCCCACAGGCAAATTTTCCCAGTGTTGACAAATAACCCTCACTGACTCCAACACAGTGGGGTTAGGAGTGACTCATCGTCACAAAGCTTCTTAGTGATTGGTTCACAGACTAATCCCCTTATGTAATAAAAGACACTAACATATATATGCAATAAAAGGCGCTAAGTTTGCCCAGGGGCAGTAACCCATAGCAACCAATCAGCAGGTAGTATTTACTGGTCACCTGTTTAAAAGCAAATATCTTATTGGTTGCTATGGGTTACTGCTCCTGGGCAAACTTAGTGCCTTTTATTACATATAGGGGTAAGACACCATGATTGCCCTAGGGGCAGTAACCCATAGCAACCAATAAGATATCTGCTTTTAAACAGGTGACCATTAAATACTGCCTGCTGATTAGTTGCTGATTGGATGCAGTTGAACTGCAGACTTTCCGCTTTAATTCAGTGGGTTGAACAAAAAGATTGGATAAAAATGTGAGGAACTAAAGCCTTTTTTTAAAACAATCACTTCATTTCAAGAGCTTAAAAGTAATTGGATCAGGTGTTCGAAAGTAATTGGACAATTGACTATTTCATGGGCAGGTGTGGGCATTTCCTTTGTTGTGTCATTATTAATGAAGCAGATAAAAGCCCTGGAGTTGATTTGGGGGGGGGGTACTTGTATGTGGAAGATTTTGACAACAAGCGGTCAAAGGAGCTCTCCATGCAGGTGAAACAAGCCACCCTAAAGCTGCAAAAACAGAAAAAAACTGAGAAATTGCTACAATATTAGCAGTTTGGTACATCCGGAGAAAGAAAGCACTGGTGAACTGGTGAAAAAGACCTGGATATCCATGGAAGTGGTGGATGATCACAGAATCATTTCCATGGTGAAGAGAAACCCCTTCACAACAGCCAAACAAGTGAACAACACTCTCCAGGAGGTAGGTGTATCAATATCCAAGTCTAATATAAAGAGAAGACTGCATGAAAGTAAATACAGAGGGTGCACTGCAAGGTGCAAGCCACTCATAAGCATCAAGAATAGAAAGGCTAGATTGGACTTTGCTAAAAAAAAAAAACATATAAAAAAGCCAGCACAGTTCTGGAAAAACATTCTTTGGACAGATGAAACCAAGATCAACCTCTACCAGAATGATGGCAAGAAAAGTATGGAGAATGTGTGGAACAGCTCATGATCCAAAGCATACCACATGATGTATAAAACATGGCGGAGGCAGTGTGATGGCTTGGGTGTTCATGGCTGCCAGTGGCACTGGGACACTAGTGTTTATCCATGATGTGACACAGGACAGACGCAGATGAATGAATTCTGAGGTGTTCAGAGACACTGTCTGCTCAAATCCAGCTAAATGCAGTCAAATTGATTAGAACATTTTATTTTCAGTTTTTTAATTTCTTCAATTACTTTTGAGCCCCTGAAATGAAGTGATTGTGTTAAAAAAAGGGCTTTAGTTTCTCACATTTTTATGCAATCTTTTTGTTCAACCCACTGAACTAAAGCTGAAAGTCTGCAGTTCAACTGCATCTGAGTTGTTTCATTTAAAATTCATTGTGGTTTTTGTACAGAACCAAAATTAGAAAAAAAAGTTGTCTGTCCAAATATTTATGGACCTACTATAACTGTATGTTATTCTGAGACTTTTTGACTGAACTGTGTTTTGCAAAACATGCTCAGGCACTGAAACACAAGTAATACTGTGCCTTTGTGTTATACAGGGAGTCCTCGAGTTATATACACCCGACTTACATACAACTCATACTTACAAACAGAGGCTATTACAGTAACATACTATGGTTGGCATGACTTTTAATAGCATTTAGCTTTAATAAACTGCCTGCTTCAATCCCATCTGGTATGTGTTGTCTACTGCAGAGCACAGAAAGGCAAAACTACATATGCACAGAAATGTAATAATAAATACTATGTTAAGACTAACATCTGTCTTGATGCATGTAATAAGTAAATGTATATGTTTCAACTTACATACAAATTCAACTTAAGAACAAACCTACAGTCCCCTACAATCTCATATGTAAACCGGGAACTGCCTGTATTTCTAAAGCTGGCCATAGATGTTGAGATTTTTAAAAGGTCAGATCCTGATTGTGAGACCATGATCTTCTCAGAACGATCGTACGATCGTACTTATTTACCATCAACTAAAAAGACCAATTTACCAGGAAAACAAAGGGGAGCTGCCTGCTTGGCCCTGCAAACATAGAGAGATTGCACTGGGACCGACAAAGATTTTTTGACCTGGCCGATCAATTTCCCGACAGATGGCCAAAAAATCGTAAGATGTACGATCGTTCGAATCCCACTAACCGCACGATAATTTCGAAGGATTGGTCGGGCTTCCTTAAAATCGGTCGTTCGGCAAGAAGAATCTTCGCGTCTATGGGGAGCTTAAGATGTGACTTTACGCACTGTCCATTTTCTTGCCTTGGAGAGATATATATAGATACGTGTGTGTATATATATATATATATATATATATATATATATATATATATACACACAGTACTGTATATAAAGCAAAAAGAGCAGGTTCCAAAGTCGATTACTGCGACACAATGACTTTCTATATTAATTTCTATGGAGCATTATCTATAGCCTAACAACATCACACAGTGTTCTTAAGTTTGCGCTAATGAAAACAATATTTTCTAAGGCATCACTATCCTTAATGCACCAGAGGGCATTCAGTTGTTTGTTTTACATGGATGCTATGTCAGCAATAATTATGCCAATACAAACTTTTGTACCGGATATATTATATGTACAGAAGAGATAGAGAGCTGTGTCCTATATTCATAACTATAACTAATGCCTCTTCTGAGAAACTTGAACCTATGTAAGAAAATGAGCCGTTTAGGTGTACCATTTTTTTTCCAAAGAAACTGACAGATCATTAAAAAGTGCAGCAAAACCCAGGATTGAGTATAAATATTCCCTGAGATCACATTTACTTCAGTTCGTTTGCTCTCATTTTATGAGGATTAATGGGCCTTGTTTAGCCCAATTTCTGTAGACATAGAGTAAAGCGATAGTCTGAGATTTTCCACCATAAAACATATCAATTTAAGAGGTTTATGCACAGTTGCTTTGTAAAATATTAATACCTGGGTACAGACAAGTATATTGGTTACAGTCAGCTAGCAGCAAATAATAACTTAATCTAGAAATCCAAAGAGAGTGAAATTGTGACACTATAGTGTTGATTAACAAATGAAAGTGCAGCATCTAAAGTGCAGATTTGCATGGAAATTGTTGTTTTTTCTCATTTTCCCTTTATTCCAACTGTGTTGCACCCATTACAGTTATTATACCAATGAGTCAAAACTAACCTAATGGTGCTTGCTTTGTGATGCACATCTAGTGCAAGTTGCATTTAACATTTTCAGAGGAATGTGTAAATTCCAGAACATGTGTTCACAAGTCTGGTGAACCTACTAACACAACCCACTGTGGTGGAGCTACCACAAGGTCCAGGGTGGTGGTATCTCCAGGTTTCCGCAGTGTCAATAGGTGAATTTGCACAAAATGTTTCAGAAGCATCAGCATGGTTGCTTTGGCAACCATATTGAAGTGCAAGAGAATGCTTGGACATAAGAACCTTAATGAATGCATCAGTATGCACTCTCCATTGTGGGTATGTCCATAAATGACCCCTTATATCTTGTAAGACATCAAATGTGTCTTGTTGTGCATCTTAGTATAAGCAGGCAAATGATTGTAAGGTTGTTGTTCATGGGCAATTTAGGTAATAGCTGAATCTATACCTTGCAAAAAAAAAATAACACATGGATTTCGTTGATGCCACACCAAAACCTGGATTAGGGTTAGGAGAACTAAACCCCCCCCCCAAGATATAACAGCCCTGTCAACTGCCCTCAAACTGCCCCCTTTACCTCTCCCTCCCTGCGCAGTGAATTACCTATATTAGTGCTGCTATTTGGAATCCTGAGCACAAGAAGCAGAGCAGCACAGTGGAGTCCCAGGCAATATCTGTCCATTAAATCACTTGTTGGGTATGGGGTGCTGTTTGTTCCAAATACATTCTGTATACAAAAATATTCCTAGTACACAGAATGAATGTCTCTCGTGGTACATAAGTATTTGTGACCATATATACAGATACACAAATATACAAAAGATCTATTTCTATTAAAGTACTGGTTAGTACACAAAAGGATATCCATTCTGTAAATCTTAAGCATTCTGTCTCACAATTGTACAACATCCATGTAACAGACGCAGTTACTGTATGTGTAAAGTTACTTACAGAATGGATTATGTCAAAAATACTTGGACAGAATATATAATGGTGCAACTAACTACTGCATGCCAAGCTAGATTTTAATGACAAAATCGATGTTTGTTAGAGAAAGCAAGATTTTATAGCGCAGGATTCAATCTATCAACAAAATGAAAACTCAGTTTCATAAAACAGATACAATATTAATTCTGTGAAACAATACTGGCAGTCACATTGCTGAAACAATAAGAACAAAGCTTACTGCCCTATAACAAATATCATGAAAAGGTGCCCGCTTTGCTCCATGTGGCTGAATCATTCCTAATAGGATACTACCTGGCCTGCTATAGAGGGCGCCCTCTAATGTCCCATGTGCTGCATAGCAATAAACATCAACAAAGAACAAACATGTCCTTAAAGGGCTCCTGTTAAACACTTCAGGTTCTTAGAAATGGTTGAGAAATATAATGTTTTACTTATGTTGTGGTGAGGGTTGCCACCTGGTCAGTATTAGCAATGCCAGTAAATTTGTAATACCGTTAACAAAAGACCTTGGCCTGCCCTCAATTCGATCAAAACTTTCCTCTGCCAGGATGGCTCCTCAACCCGCCTTCTGGCCATCGTGCAATGTGGCTCCACCCCTTTTATGTAAGGAAAAAAAATACTGGCCTTCCTATATTCTTGCCGTTTTTTCCTATTAAAGGGGATGTATAGTAAAAAAATAAAATTCATTTAACGGGTCCACTTTCTAAAAATAAACCTATCTTCAATATACTTCCATAAAAATTCTGTACCTTTTTCATAAAAATCATGATTTTCTGCGCTCCAGCTCCCCCTTCTCTCTATGTGCACGAACTTCAGCCTGCATGAATGCCTCAACACGGCGGGCCGGACCACGGCTGCTTTACTTCAAGATTAGAAATACTTCAGGTTAATTTTTTCTTTCCTAAAATAATATATGAACTGATATGTCCTGAGTATGGATATGTACTGATATGTCCTCTTTGATCTGCTGCACTGAACTGCCATAAAAAGATACAAAGTTTCTAACTTAATTGGCTATTGGCAGAGAGCCCATAATACATACTTAAAATTATTTTGTAATGGTTGTACATAACTTAAAGGGCAATTCACCTTCCATTAGCAAAACTGTAATAACACATAAAAACCACAGAAATGTGTTCAAACTTTCATAACCTGCCAAATTTTGTAAAATGGACATGGTAATTAGGGGATGTGGTCACAAAATGGGCATGGTCCAAAAAAATTGCCACGCGGCAAATCTTTTGTTCCTCTTTCTGTTTCCAAAATGTTGGTAGGTATGGTATCATCACCCGAAAGCTGTGGGTTCGGGGCATGTGATCCTGGACCCAGGTGAGACCACATAGTTATGGATACTGGTTTAATGAAAGGATATATTGTCCTGTAGAAAAAAGTCAACATAGGCACTGATGCTTGCTAAGGGATGTCCTTAAATTGGGCCTTTTGTGTGGAGTATGCATGTCCTGAAAAATGTAAGACCCAGGTGAAAAAACATACTTTGACATCAAGACAGCATGAAATTACTGGCATGGGCACAAGGTTACCAACAGAAAGCTCACAATTACAGAAGGGCCCATAAACTCCATTATCCAAATTTTTAAAAACGATTTCCTTTTCTTCTGTTATAATAAAACAGTACCTTGTACTTGATCCCAACTAAGATATTATAAGTCCTTATTGGAGGCAAAACCAATGTATTGGGTTTATTTAATGTTTATATGATTTTCTAGTAAACTTAGGGAACCATTTATTAAACCAAATTTTTTTCTGAATTTTTTAAGGGGAAAACTCGAATTTTTTGTGGAAAAATAATTATTCATCCCCAAAGATGCTAAAAATCTGAATCCAAAAATACATCATTTCAAACCTGTCAAGGTCATGTAGAAATCAATGTCAGATGTCCCTGAAGTTATATCTTGACATCGTGATCTGAGCTGGATAATTCGATAGGATTTAGCGCTATTCTTTCGATCAAACCTACTTCTCCACCTAAAACCTTTTAATCCATCGAACGAACGATTTTCCTTCGATCAAAAAAAGCGTTTTAGGTGGCGAAGTAGGTGGTCGAAGATTTTTTTAAAGAGACAGTATTTCGACTATTGAATGGTCGACTAGTTGAGCGATTTTTAGTTCGAATCGTTCGATTTGAAGTCGTAGTCGAAGGTCGAAGTAGCCAATTTGATGGTCGAAGTAGCCAAAAAAAACTTCGAAATTCAAAGTATTTTTTATTCTAATCCTTCACTCGAATTTAGTAAATGTGCCCCCAAGTGTCTATAAACATTGCCCTTTATGAAGCATTTAGTACATACATTTGAATGATGCATTTCCGTGTAACCTGGTCTAGATAGCATGTATTGGCAGAAAATTCCCACGTTAAGGGTACAACCAGAGGAGTTTGAAATGCATGTTGAATAATGCGTGCTAGAATTTTGATCAAATTTAAAAAACAAAACTTGCATGGTGGCTGCCCTGCCTAACAGGACTGAGTTTTAACCAGAAAGAGGGTAATTCTGAGCATAAGGAATAGGGAAACAGATTAAATATGGACGTAGTTAAACAAGAGTTTGTTAATTTGCCGGTCTATTAGAAGCATTCTCATTATGATTTATTTAGCATATTCCTCAGAGTGATGCCATTGAAGTTATTATGAAAAATGTGTTACAAACAGCACAAGTATATATCAAACAAAAATCCCTCCACAGAGGATTTTCCAAATTACTGCCCCAATTTCCTAATCTGTCATTTTTATGCTCAGTAGGTTAATAATGCATACAGAGATAATTTTCAGTGGAATTAATACATGCAATGCAGCACTGAATCAGACATACTATTTATTTTAACGCATTTGAAGTCTTATTGGGGCAAACGTCTGCATAACACTTTAAAGGATTGTTTAATTGAAGAGGCACTTCCAAAAATAAAAAGGTAGATATTGTCTCCTTCTCCTCCTTTCTATGTACTAAGAAGAGTATCATGGATATTGCAACACAGATCAGGGGTGGAATCAGTGGTGTAACTAGATATTAATGAGTCCTACAGCAAATTATTTTTCAGGCCCCCAAAATGTCTATAGCTTTGCCTATTTTATCAATATTTATTGAAATTGTATATGAATTAGGGCGTCATGGGGCCCCAATACCTCCTGGCCTCCCTGCAGCCACAGGGTCTGCTTCCTCTGTTGTTACGCCCCTGGGTTGAATGTTCATGGGGTAGGAAACAGAAAGAAGAGGATCTGCAGAGAGAGCCAATCAGAACATAGGATGAAAAAGCTATCCTTCTTCCCCCCTGAATATGGTAAGTCATAAAGTCTGAAAATCGATGAATAGCACTGCATACTTATATAGTACTTAATGACATACACTGGGGCTGATAAACAAATGCACTTGTGAACAGCAGTCAATCAGAAATTACAATCATTTTGAACAGTCTGCTAAAACAGGTATGGGACCGGAATACAGAATGCTCGGCACCTGATGTCTTTCCATAATTTGGATCTCCAAGTCTGCTAAAAAAAATAATTGAAACATTAAAAAAAAAACAGGATGGTTTTGGTTCTAAGGATTAATTATATCATTGTTGGGATCAAATAGGAGGTACTGTTTTATTATTACAGAGGAAAAGGAAATCATTTTTTAAATTTTGGATTATTTGATTAAAATGGAGTCTATGGGAGATGGCCATTCCGTTATTCTGAGCGTTCTGGATAACAAGTTTCCGGTTATAACATATTATAATATGTATATATATATATATATAGTGAATAAAGTACCCCCTCTTGTAAAATATAAGGATATTATAAGTTACCGAGGAGTTTCATGACCATATAAAAACACGAGGCCAAAGGCCGAGTGTTTTTATACAGGTCATGGAACTCCGAGGTAACTTCTAATATCCTCATATTTTGCAACTGGGGGTACTTTATTTATTATAATACACAAGTTTTAGTCAGTCATGTGACAGAAATGACATCAGAACTCACCATTTATAACTGATGACATCAGAACTCACCGTTTATAAGGATATAATTTACAGGATATTCATGGCTTTTGTGTATTATATATATATAAAGCACAGGTCTGTTTGGCTGATATTGGAAGCCGCATTTGTTTGTAAATGAGCCCTACTCTCTAGACAAAGAGTCATTTATGGAAGCAGTTTAGTGTGCAAAGTGCAATATTTGGATGCAAAGCAGGATGTGTTTTACCCACAATGCTCTGTAAATTTTTTCTGGAATTGCAGCATAATTGTGAGTGCACAGGGAGTTGGACCTGATGCTTCAAAACAAACTACATGCATTTTGCAGTTGTTTTCACAGTTTTTGTGCCTCTTAATGCTTCTGCCCTGGGTTGTCATGAACTCCATTTTTTTGTGCCAGCTATAACATTTTTTTCATGGGCATTTGTTATTATTATTGTTGGTGCCAATAATTACAATTGAGAAAATGCAGAGTACTTCTGCCCCCAGTTCTGGCAGAGCACTCTAGATTTCTTTATACAAAGCAAGGTGCAAAATGCAGTCAGATCTGGGGGGAAATGCATAAGCACTAAGGGGATGCTCTTGCAACTAAGTGCAGGATACAGAATGACAAATAGTATTTTTGCACCCTACCTTCCACTTGGTAAATTAGCCCTATGACAGTGGTCAGTACTATGTGGTTTCAGAGTTTCTACCAACATAGCATCTGTCTGATGTATCCATTATACGTTTAAAGTTCCACAAACAAAGGTTTTGGTTCATAAAGGCTACAGAAAATTGCCTACATTTTTGAGATGATCATTTACACATGAGACACATTGCTTGTACATAGCAGCTTCATAACATTTCTAGCTGAGCCAATATGTTATGTTTCTCTACACTGCGGCACGGGTAGTCACCAGTATGTAATGGAACTGTCTTGGATGATTTTTTGGACAGACATAATATCAAAGGCTATTGTGATACTAAACTCTATAGTTAGTATAGGTATGGGTATATAGAATTTAATTAAAAGTAGGGAGGGGTGTGTGTATGGATGCTGGGTTTTCATTTGGAGGGGTTGAACTTGATGGACTTTGTCTTTTTTCAACCCAATTTAACTATGTAACTATGGATGATGCTGCTTGTGTCACTTGAGAATATTAGAGATTTCCTATTATTATTATTAGGTCTAATTCCTCCAAACTGGAAAATGTTCTTCCTGTAGAAGAATGTGCCTGGTTGATGGGCCCAGCCCTTTCTGGAAAGGTTCCCTACTTTTTCAGTAGATGTATATAAACTCTTGCAATGCTGAGCAAGTAAACAGAAGTTAGGGATAGCCAAAGAACAAAACATTTTGTCTTGTGTGTTTGTCAGCTTAGCGCACAATGAGGAATGAAATCTGTTCGTTGGCGTTTGTCCGGGCAGTCTTTGCAGAATTTTTGGCCACAATGATATTTGTTTTTTTGGGACTGGGCTCTGCTCTCGGCTGGAAACCATCTCTGCCTAACGTTCTACAGATCTCGTTAGCTTTCGGCCTCGCCATCAGTACATTGGTGCAGGCTTTTGGGCATGTTAGTGGCGCCCACATTAACCCAGCCGTCACTGTGGCATTTCTAATTGGGTGCCACATTTCTTTTCTACGTGCCCTTTTTTATATTGTTGCTCAGCTTGTGGGGGCAATAGCAGGAGCCGCTATTGTGAGTGCAGTTGCACCTCTTGATGTCCGTGGAAACCTAGCCATAAACTCGGTATGTATATGTCAATTCTAACTGGCCTTTCTTGTCATTTCTTAGAAGAAAAAAAAAAGAATCCATGAGAATTATGGGTTCTGATATGTGAATAACATAAATTCGTATGAATTCAGCGACAGGATGACATAGTTCATACCAGAAGAGAGTAGAGAAAATTAGATTCTAAACAAAGCAATATAATCTATGAAAAAGTGAGCCTGCTGGCAGCACTTCATATTTTCGATGTGTAAAATCAGATTACATGGTGTCAGAAGCATTTTTAATACAGTGAAAAAAATCATTGCGATACATATTTACTGACACTGTGTGAGAGGAGCAATACAACTGGCTGCACAGTCTTATTAAATTGAAAAGCAAATAGTACAGTTCCTGTTGTGTCTCTGCAGATTAATCAGAAGGCTTTTTCCAATTTAATTGACGGGAAAGTTACTGTTTGGTATTGTTTTAAATGAAGAGAGAAGGTAACAATGGATTCATCTAACAAAAGTAAAATGAAAGCGTTCTGAAGCCCCTGCTAGAGGAGTTGTTACAGTGTTGATCTCAGCAGCATCCAATAGTTATGGGCAATTAAGGGAACTCAGAAGTTGCCATTTGATTATTCTTATCTTAAAGGGGTTGCTAACCTTTACATGAACTTTAGGGGCACATTTACTTAGCTTGAGTGAAGGATTAGAATGAAAAATACTTCGAATTTCGAATTTTTTTTTTGGCTACTTCGACCATCGAATTGGCTACTTCGACCTTCGACTACTATTTCGACTTCGAATCAAACGATTCAAACTAAAAATCATTTGACTATTCGACCATTCGATAGTCGAAGTACTGTCTCTTTAAAAAAAACTTCGACCACCTACTTCGCCACCTAAAACCTACCGAGCACTAATGTTAGCCTATGGGGACCTTCCCCATAGGCTTTCTAAGTATTTTCTGATCGAAGGAAAATCGTTCGATCGATGGATTTAAAACCTTCGAATCGTCGATTAGAAGGATTTAATTGTTTGATCGAATGATTTTTCCTTCGATCATTTGATCTAATGAAATGCGGATTTAACCCTCGATATTTGACCCATAGTAAATGTGCCCCTTAGTATAATGTAGAGACTGATATTCTGAGACAATTTGCAATTGTTTGTCATTTTGTCTTTTGAGTCATTTAGCTTTTTATTCAGCAGCTCTCCAGTTTGCAATGTCAGCAAATTACCCTAGCAACCATGCATTGATTTGAATAAGAAACTGGACTATGAATAGGAGAGGGCCTTAATAGCAATAACAATACATTTGTAGCCATACAGAGCATTTGTTTTTTAGATGGGTCAGTGACCCCCATTTGAAAGATGGAAAGAGTCAGAAGAAGGCAAATAATTAAAAAAAATCTATAAAAAAAAATTAAAAAATTAAAGCCAATTGAAAAGTTGCTTAGCCATTCTATAAAATACTAAATGTTAACTTAAAGATGAACCACCCCTTTAAGGGAAAATAACCTTGTTTATGGTCTCTGAAACCTTTGGTAAGTGCTTTGTTAGAGCTGACATAGGTTGCACCAGTCTTCCTTTAAACACTAGGGGCAGATTTATTATGGGTCGAATTAAAAATTGTCAAATTTGACTAGGGCATTATCCAAACTCAATTTAAGTTTTTATTAAAAAATGAAATTACATTTTCAAGATTTATCAGAATTGAGTTTCGGATCGAATTTGGATCAAACAAATTAGATTTTTTAATAAATCTCCCCAAGTCGAATTGTGAAATTAATTCAAATTTAAGGGAGTTTAAAGAAAACTCACATGAATTCGAAATTCACCCCTTGATAAATGTGCCTCTGGACTGCATATTTTTCCAAGTACATTCTTTATTTGGCTTTGATGCATTTATACAGGAAAATGGCAATTGCTTGTCTAAATTTATTGCAGATAACCAATGGATCCCCTGGACAAGCATGTGCGGTGGAGCTTTTTCTGACATTCCAGCTAGTTCTATGCGTCTTTGCATCAACAGATAGTAGAAGAAGCGATAATGTGGGGTCACCAGCTTTATCCATTGGTCTTTCTGTTACCGTGGGACACCTACTAGGGGTAAGGCACTATGGACACTTCTGGGTACAAATGTTAGATTGCAGTAACCACCTTCAGCATTGCATTGCTGCATTATATTACATATCCAGTTAGTGTAAGGGCATCATAGTTGCATCATAATGGGATACAGAATAAGGGTCAACATCAAATTCAACCATTGTAATCACATAAAATCACAATTGTAAGAAAGAGGGAGAAAGTGAAATATATATATATATACAGGTATGGGACCTGTTATCCAGAATGCCCGGTACCAGTAGTTTTCCAGATAATGGATCTTTCCATAATTTGGAAAGTCTACTAGAAAATCGTGTAAACATTAAATAAACCCAATTGGCTGGTTTTGCAATACAGACTAATTATATTTTAGTTTGGATCAAGTACAAGCTACTGTTTTATTAATACAGAAAAAAAGGAATTTAGATTATTTGATTATAATGGAGTCTATGGCAGACAGCCTTTCCGTAATTCAGAACTTTCTGGATAATGAGTTTCCGGATAACGGATCCCACACATATATATATATATATATATATATATTTAATTGAAAGAAAGAAAAATCTATCGGGGGACATGTAGTAATTACAGAGCTAGGAAATCGAGAGCAATTCACAGCAGTTTGATATTTTTTTCTATTATTAACACTTTCCCGACTGTCAGGACACTGCATTAAACAGTTAAACACCTGAGCAAATTCCAAGACAGGATTAATGATTGTTAAGTATAAAATGTTTAGGATTATTAGACTGAGCAGTGAATATCATTACCACACTTTAAGGAAATACCAACAAGCTTATCTTGGTATCATTTGACTTTACTGTTTACTAATGAAATGTATTTTGAATAGATTTATTTAACTGGCTGCTCCATGAATCCTGCAAGATCCTTCGGGCCAGCAGCAATCACTGGAATCTTTACAGATCATTGGGTACAGTTTACATAAATATATTTATACCTTATATGCACTTAATGTCCCAGTTATAGTTGCCTAGAAGAGTTTGAGTATGCAGGTGGGATATTAATAAGGTAAATAAAAGGCAGGGAGATACATTTATTTCAGTAGTTATCTATCTTATGTGTATTTAGGGGCATATTTTGTAAAACCCAAAGGGGGGGAATCTTTAAGAATTTCCAACAATTTAAATGTTATTATTTTTTATAATAGTTTTTTTCAACAACCAAGAAAGTGCTTAAAGGAGTGGTTCACCTTTAAGTTAACTTTTAGAATGCTATAACAATAGAATTTCTAATTCTAAGCAACTTTTCATTTCACTTATATTTTTTTTTTGCCTTTTTTTCCTTAGTTTTTCTAGCGTTCAAATGGGGGATAACTGATCCCATCTAAAAACAAATGCTCTGTAAGCTACATATTTATAGTTATTGCTACTTTTTATTGCTCGTCTTTCAATTCAGCCACTCTCCAATTCATGTCCCAGTCTCTTATTCAAATGAGTGCATGGTTGCTAGGGTAATTTGGTCCCCTAGCAACCAGGAAATTGCAAACCTGCTGAATAGCAAGCTGCTGAATAAAAAGCTAAATAACCTGAAAACCACAAATAGTAAAAAAAATAAAACCAATTGCAAATTGTCTCAGAATATCACTTTCTACATCATACTAATAGTTGGTAAAAGGTGGACAACCCCTTTCAAAGGGCTGAAAGTTTTTGACTGCTACAAGCAGCCAAACACAATCCTGTTCTTTTGGGTGTTAGAGCTCAGCAAAAGTTCACTGAAATTCATGGATATGTAATTAACCATCTGCTTCATTAATTATACTGAATTATTTGAATGTCTTTGTAGGTGTTTTGGATTGGACCTCTCCTAGGAGGAATTCTGGCATCTCTCTTTTACAATTATGTCTTTTTCCCACACAAAAAATCCCTCTCAGACAGGTTGGCCATTCTAAAAGGCACACATCAGCCTGAAGAAGTCTGGGATAACAAACAAGAGCAAAAAATACAATCTGTAGAGCTTTACTCTGCACATCCACTGCCCAAAGTCATTGAGAAGTTCTGAGCCTGTAAGAAAAACATGTTGACGCTGTTCTCTAATTTGGTGCATCAGCGGGGGGTCACCAATATGGCACAGGTATGGGACCTGTTATCCGGATTGCTCAGGACCTTGGCTTTTCCAGATAACAGATGTTTCTGTAATTTGGATCTTCATACCTTATGTCTACTAGAAAATCATGTAAACATTAAATGATCACAATAGGCTGGTTTTGCTTCCAATAAGGATTAATTATATCTTAGTTTAGATCACGTACAAGGTACTGCTTTATAATTACAGAGAAAAAAGGAAACAATTTTTACACATTTGGATAAAATCATTGGAGTCTATGGAAGACAGCCTTTCTGTAATGCAGAGCTTTCTGGATAATGGGTTCCGGATAATGGATCCCATACGTGTACATGCATGCACAGATGGGAGACAGTGAGAGTTATTTATTCAGTGGTTAATATTTCCTAAATATAACTTAGTAATGTATGATAAAAACATCATTTATTTATGTTAGGAGGTCAAACTGCCATATATATCCTGTAACCCGATAAACACTTAAATGAGGGGTGTAACTACAGAGTAAGCAGACCCTGTGGCTGCAGGGGCCCAGGAGGTACAGGGGGCCTCATGAGACCCTACTTAATGAGCAAATTTAACATATATTGGTAAAACAGGGCAACCTCTGGATATTTTGGGGTCCCTAAAATAAATTTGCTGTGGAGTCCAATAACATCTAGTTATGTCACTGATGAGGAGCACAGATAAAATAACTGGGGGATATCAAGTTATAAGGTAACCCCTAGTGATTCTAGTTGCTTTCCTGTTACCCTAGGCTGGCTCTCCTTTTCTTCAAAAAACACACCAGCCTGGGGTCATTTTCACTGGTTCTTTCCTCCTCCCTGTCGGGTGGCATTTTGAAAAATTAAGCAATGGCGGCGCAGCTCTCAACAAACAGTACCTTGGCATCTCCCTGTTTCCTTCTCCATTAAAATTCTCTTTATACCCTTCTGCTACATATCTAGGGGCAGATTTACTAAAGGCTAAAGGGCGAAGTGACTAATGGTAGCGAAAATTCGCCAGCGTGACGTCATATCATTACTTTGCCGATTTACTAACGGCGCTGGCGTAAATTCACCTACTCTAGCGCTACTTCGCACCCTTACGCCAGGCGTAGTTGCGCTATTGGGAAGGGACAACGTAACTACGCTTTCACTAACTTGCGCATTTTGCTGAATGTTACCTTTAGCGCCAGACTTGGCTTCCCCACTTCAGACCAGGCGAAGTGCAATAGAGTAGATAGGGATTGCTTCAAAAAAAGTTGACATTTTTCTAAGTCCCAAAAACACTGGCATACTTTTTTAAGGGTGATAGGCTGAAAAAGATCGTAAAAAAGATCGTAAATTTTTTTGGGGGCACCCTCCTTCCCCCCTATATTTCCTAACATATGGCACCTTAACTATACAGTGAGCACATGTGTAAGGCAAAATATCAACTCTATTTTATTTTATGAAGGTTTCCCAGGCTTGTGTAGTGTAATGTATTTGCTGCTACATATACGTCCATTCATCTTTAACTTGGCACTGTATGCAAATTAGGCATCGCTGGCGTAACTTTGCTTTGCTTGACGAATTAACGCTATCGCAAATTCGCTAGCGTTCGCCTCCCTGAGTGCAACTTCGGATTTTAGTGAATTAGCGTCGCCCTGGCGAAACTTCGCCTGGCGAAGTGCGCAAAGGCGTCGCTAGCGCATTTCCGCTGCTTAGTGAATTTGCCCCATTGTGCAAGAAATGGAACTCCAAACATGGAAAATACATAGACTAACTGCAGCAGATTGTGAATATATATTAGTGGTGTTTGTATATTCTAGTGTTAACTTAGGGAAAGGAAAGAAATCTATGCTAAGAAAGGGTAATCCTTAAATATCTGTAAATATTGTGTCTACAAAGAAACCATATTCAATGTAAGGCAATGTGTAAGATTTTGTATTTATATCTGTCTTTCTTAAACCTATTTTTACTTTTCTATTGTACAAGAAAGTTCAAATATATAGAAAACGTCAGACAAATGGGGAGTTATTTAGGGCAGGACTGTAAATTCAGAACCTGTGTGAATAAGAAAAAAGGAAGTCACTGTTATAAGATATATATATATATATACTTATTTGCATAGTTTTAACCTTACAATGACATATATATATGTTATATATATATTATGACATTTCAGGAAAGCAGAATGCTTTGTTAGCTTAATGCCATATGCTATGATATTCACTTGGGTGACATTCATGATGTACATATGTTCGATGTGTACAAAACAGTCCTGACAAAATGGCTGAAGATTTCTGTATTTATACTCCGGATATGAAGAATGTGTCATTAATTTGAAATGTATGGATTTTGTTTTCAAACCAATAAACACACATGTATGTACAGTTTATTTAATCACCCTGAATATTATATTTTTTATATGCTGTTCAACCAGTTCTCTATCTACATATATAATAATGAAAGAATGTATGTTTTCTTGTAGTTAAAAAGTACAATTATTATAATTATTGAATGTGTAAATATGTGAAATTAAACTATTTTAATGCTTAGAAACAAATACAGGACTCTAATTGATGCAGTGTCAAGCTGTCCGTTCTTACTGACTCCTAATCCCATCTCTTTTTGACCCCAAAGAATTACAAAAGACAATCAGGACTGGGATGAAAATGGTCACACCTTTTATTAACAAGTATATGAAATTATATAAAGAAAAAAATTTAATTGATTTATGTCCAAAAGAATTTATAGAACAACACACTAAATACAGGAATGATCGCCACACTGTTTAGTAATATAATTGGCTACCAGCCATGTCACATGGCCACATTTAGCTGATCACTATTTCTGGCCAGGCCTAATCCTGCCCTGGGAAAGCATGCCCCTGTCTGACTAGGGTTGCCACCTGGCCGGTATTTTATAGGCCTGGCCGGTAAAAATGATGGTTGCTACCAATTTTATTAATAAGGAAAAAACATAAATATATAAGAAGACCAGTATTTTTATAACAGAAAAGGTGGCAACCCTACGTCTGACTCTGTGAGCTCAGACATTCAATCTAATAAGGCCCACCACTCCGAGAACAATACAGATGCTGCTCTTCATGTCCAGATACAGAAGTGACAAACTCCCGCCCCTGCTTACTTCCTAACTTTGCTTCACCTCCTCTACAGACCCCTCCCCCTATGGCCTACCTGCTTCCCTCTCAAGGCTCCTCCCCCTACATCCCAAACTACAAATAGGACGCTACCATTTGTGTTGCAAGTGGGACTTTTACATCTGCTGGAAGACTATTTGTTAGGTAGCCCTGTCCCATAGAGCACAAATAAGTGACATGATTAAACCATCAATGAACAGATCAAACATCTCTAACCTGATATATATTCATACATACTGTAGATACATCTATATAAAGTGTATAGGTGTATATTTTAGGATTAATTCTGAAAAGTCAGGAGGTCCTTTGTATAGGTAACAAGACAGTACCAGCCCATGTTGAAGTAGCAGTAGGATTAGGAACATCTTCTGCTCATAGCCTGCTCCGAGAGATGTTAAAGGGATCCTGTCATCGGAAAACATGTTTTTTTCAAAACGCATCAGTTAATAGTGCTACTCCAGCAGAATTCTGCACTGAAATCCATTTCTCAAAAGAGCAAACAGATTTTTTTATATTCAATTTTGAAATCTGACATGGGGCTAGACATTTTGTCAATTTCCAAGCTGTCCCTGGTCATGTGACTTGTGCCTGCACTTTAGCAGAGAAATGCTTTCTGGCAGGCTGCTGTTTTTCCTTCTCAATGTAACTGGATGTGTCTCAGTGGGACATGGGATTTTACTATTGAGTGTTGTTCTTAGATCTACCAGGCAGCTGTTATCTTGTGTTAGGGAGCTGCTATGTGGTTACCTTCCCATTGTTCTTTTGTTTGGCTGCTGGGGGGGGGAAGGGAGGGGGTGATATCACTCCAACTTGCAGTACAGCAGTAAAGTGTGATTGACGTTTATCAGAGCACAAGTCACATGACTTGGGGCAGCTGGGAAATTGACAATATGTCTAGCCCCATGTCAGATTTCAAAATTGAATATAAAAAAATCAGTTTGCTCTTTTGAGAAATGGATTTCAGTGCAGAATTCTGCTGGAGCAGCACTATTAACTGATTCATTTTTAAAATTATTTTTTTTCCCATGACAGGCTCCCTTTAAGTTCAGTTCACACACTGTATGGCTATATGTATATGGAAGGCATGTGTCCATTGTGTGAACTCAATCACAAAAACTATTCACAACAGAAAATTTAGAAAAAACATTAATTGTACTTCTTAAAGGGGCTGTTCATCTTTGAGTTAATTTTCAGTATGGTGTAGAGAATGATGTTCTGAAACAAATAATAATAATGTTTCATTTTTTTATTATTTGTGGTTTTTGAGTTATTTGGCTCTTCATTCAGCAGCTCCGCAGTTTGCAATTTCAGCCATCTGGTTGTTAGGGTCCAAATTACCGTAGCAACCATGCATTGATTTGAATAAGAGACTGGAATGTGAATAGGTAAGGGCCTGAATAGAAAGATGAATAATAAAAAATAGCAATAACTATACATTTGTAGCCTTACAGAGCATTTGTTTTTTAGATGGGATCAGTGACCCCCATTTGAAAGATGGAAAGAGTCAAAATAAAAAGGCAAATAATTAAAAAACTATAAAATTGGCCATTCTATAACATACTAAAAGTTAGCTTCAAGGTGAACCACCCCTTTAGTAGAAACTTGAGGTATAAATAATATACCAATTGTTACCCTATACAGGATACAGCCATACCCTGTTCAGGGAATAATTTCTGGTGCAGAAAAATAACATCTAATTCTGATCAAACTTTATTTTACTTCTGGTAAATGATAAATGTTCCAATGAAGTGCCCATGTCTCAGCTTGAGGATGAAGGACGCCAGCAGAATTTATTTTTCTCACGTTTGCTATGCAGTTTCTGGAATGTGCTCTAACAAATACCCGTGACGAGCTGAAATGTTCTGTATAATCCTCTGAGAGTGCTGCCTGGCTGTGTTTAGTCGCTGCTTTTATCTGGGATGTCAGTATACTCGAATATGGATTTTTTTGGTTCTGGAATCTTCTGTGTTACTTCACTAGGTGGAAAAAAAGCACTTAAAGTTATTACGTTCAGAAGATGAAAGTAGCCGAGGTAGCATATAGGATTTCTCTGATAAGTGTTAGTAATGCGTTTTCTACAAGCAGACTTTACTCATGCAGTAATTTGGCAGAAACTTTCAGCGACACTATGGAGTCAAAGTTTTGGCTAAGGAAATTACAGACAAAGATGAAAGCTGGGCCATTTTCTAAAGTTGAAAGAAAAGGAACCACCTTCTAAGACAAAGGGAATTAGTGCACTGACTTGTCTTCCTGCTGCAGAGCTACAATAGGGGCTCATTCAGTGAATTTCTGACGTAATTAGATGTTATTGGGCCCCACAGCAAATTAATTTTAGGCCCCCCTAAATATCCAGAGTTTTTCTGTTTTACCAATATATATTGAATTGAATTAGGGCCTCCTTTACCTCCTGGGCCCCCCCTGCAGGGGGGTCTGCTTCCTTTGTAGTCCCTGATTGGGACTAAATATGGATTTAACAATCAATACATGGTTTGTTTGGGGCTTTTTGATGAAAGATTATTTAGCCTGAAAGTAATTGCTTTGCAAAATCTTAAATACAGTATTTCTTGTTACCAAAGCTCTCACCCATGTGAATAAATGCGCATGAACAGGATATGTTAACCTATATAACAAAATACTTTACTAATAAGTGCTGGAAAAGTACTGGAAGATGCACCATAATAACAAATATGGCTAGAAATGCCATATTTTATACACTAAACTTATTGAATCAGCATCTCTATAGTACTAATGAACCAGGCCTTCAAAGTTGTCACAAGAGTTTCCCATCTAGGATTTTGTTAGGAGTGTCTGTGACACAGACATTCTCAGTCGAGAAGCTAAATTTAGGGGTTTTTGTAAACGATCAAGCAGAAAATGAGGTTTGCCTGTCATAAATTGTGCTGGTGTCCGAGCTGCCATAAGCCATAAGCAATAATCCAAATTATTTACTAATCAGCCTTATATTGTCATATTTATATGATATACACACACAGTATATTTTGAGTGGGTCCCTAAGCTCAGTAAGTGACATCAGCACAGAGCATGTGCAGTGAATCAGCAGAAAAGAAGATGGGGAGCTACTGGGGCATCTTTGGAGACACAGATCTTTACTGCTAAAGGGCTGTGGTTGCCCAAAACATAATGTAAAACATGTCTGCCCAACTTCTCTAGTTAAGCTTTAGTTCTCCTTTAAACCACCATCAGAAGGGGGTGACTTTGTTGTGCGAAAGTCAACCAAATGTAAATAGGTTCAGCACAAACATTCTCAAAGGGTGCTTTCTGTTGCCACTATCAGCATCTTTCTAAATATGAATCGCAGCTAATAGAAAAAGTTGTATTTTTGAAGTCCGAGGTGATGTCATCTTGTGATTCATCTTTGTGGTACTCAGAAACAAGAGCATCTCCTGGCACCTTCTTACGTCTAGTCCAGATGGGTTCCAACAAGACATTTTGTGGGTCCAAAGTCACATTTAAATGGCTCGACCTTTCTGCTACAAAGTCATCCAGTTTGACATTAGCCATACTTTTTACACCTACATTTCACAATATGTTTTAAGGCAAAGAATAACTGACACTTTATCAGAGTAGAAAAGGATCAGAAAAGTTAGTTCCTCAACAGCTACTCAGAGCCCACTGAGCATGCGAGTGTCACAGACACTTTCCAAGATGGTGACCCCCTGTGACAAGTTTGAAGTCCTGGATCATTGCTGCTATTGACAAGCTGAAACTTAAAGGAGTTGTTCACCTTCCAAACACTGTTTTCAGTTCAGTTGTTTTCAGATTGTCCCTGAGAAATAAAGACTTTTTTCAATTACTTTCCATTATTTATTTTTTACTGTTTTTCCAAAATCTAAGTTTAAAATTGAATGTTCCCGTCTCTGGTGTTTGAGTCTGACAGCTCAGTAATTCAGGTGCAGACTCTAAACTGTTACAATTTTGCAACATTTAGTTGATACATTTCTCAGCAGCATCTCTGGAAAATTAGCAGCTATTGTATCAATTCTAACAGCTGCCTGTAATGAAATCCAGAAATTCTGCTGTATCAATTTAGAACAGTTTGGAGGGTCAACGACCCCCCTCCCAGAGTAGGTTTAGATGTTGAAAAATGACACTTTACACTTCAATATTAGAAAAACGGTCAGAAATAGAAACTGATTGGAAAAAGTCGTTATTTCTGGTGATCTATCTGAAACCAAGTAGTTGTTTGAAGGTGAACAACCCCTTTAAGCTGAACCCCATCTTTATTTACTGCTTTTTTCCTCCTCGACGTAGCCCCACTGTTACTTAAACCCTGACCCTGAGTAATGAACTAATTATTGGTAAAACTAACGACCATTCTAAATCATTTTATATTGTTGAATGCCATCAAATGCTTTGCTATTATATAGGATTACTTATGAGACAGGGGACCAGGAAATGTGCATTAAAATGTAGCCTTCCATTATACTTAAATATACTTTAACTTAGCCTTTTGAGTGCTCCCACAACCCCCCTTTTTGTATACCGTTATATACTGTATCTACGATACTTCACCCTGCTCCTATATGTTTATTTCCCAGGGATACTGTGGCATTGGAGAGCTTCGTCAAATATGGCACATTCCTACCGTTTTATTAAGTAGTCTGAAGGACCCTCACATACCATGATCGTTTCCACTTTAATAGAACTTGCTAAACCGGTGTAGACTTGCAAAAGTTGTAGTGTACCAGAGGCTTCCTGATGGGAAGCCAAATCAAATGTTCTGAAGCATGGAGCCAGGTCAAACAAAGACAGACACTCATGATATTAAGGTTTTTTTTATCATATTTATAGAGCTATGTGAGCTTTTTTAGACCTCAAATGAATTCACAACTCAAATGGTTTCTAATTTATGAAAAAAAGGCAAATGTAAAAAACATGAATCAGTGAAGTCAAGGTTAACAACACGAAAACTCGAATTGATCGCGTTTTTGGCAGAAAAAAACCTCAAATCACTCTAATTTATCACCTTTTCAAGCAAAACCCTCTGAAAGAAAATCAAACATCATGAAGGCTATTAATTCCTAATTTTATATATTCTATGGTAAATTATATAGAGAATTTATCAGTAAATTTTATATTTGCTGCTCCCTACAAAGATGGCCACACATTCTTGTCTACACGAAAAGCATTTTGAGTGCTTATTTGTTTGCATACAGATGGTTCTGTAGATCCACTTCCCTGGTTTTGCATGTGCTGGTCAGAAAACTTAAAGTACACTGATACGCCCCAATAAGAAACTCAGTAGTTGGGATCTGAGCAGCAGCTACCCCGACTATAGGGCAGTGATCTCCAACCAGTGGCTTGTGAGCAACATGTTTCTCACCATCCCCTTGGATTTTGCTCTCAGTGGCCTCAAAACAGGTGCTTATTTTTGAATTTCTGGCTTGGGGGTTTTGGTTCATAACAATCAGGTGTACTGCCAAACAGAGCCTCTTGTAGGCTGCAAGTCCACATGGGAACTACCAAATGGCCAATCACAGCCCATAATTGGCACCCCCAGGAACTTTTGGCATACTTGTGTTGCCAGAGAGGGGCCAGGCCGGCCAGGCACCCTGGGCAACCTGGCCAGTCGCGGCGCCGGCTGAACACACAAATGCGTGAATTGGCGCTCATTTGCATGTGCGAAACGAAGCTTGCTCGTGCATGCGTAAAGACATGGGGTAGGCAACAGAGAAGGTATGTGCCTGGCGCTGTGCCAGCTTTGCACCCTAGGCATATGCCTACTCTGCCTACCCCTAGTTTTTGCCTTGTGTGTTGCCCCCCAACTCACATTTAAATGTGGCTCAAAAGCAAAAAAAGTTGGGGAACTGTCACATATCGCTCCCTAAACTCAGAACAAGTGCTAGGCCTTTAGTAGTCGCCTTTGGCTTCGACAGGAGCCCTCAGCTACTTAGAAATGCGCCAGGTCTTAAACTTGAGATGAGTCAGTACAGGCAATGTTCAAGCAGGATCAGACAGGCAGTGGTCGGTACTGGCGGAGTTCAAGCAAGGTCAGACAGACCGGAGTCGGTACGGGCAGAGTTCAAGAATAGTCAGGCAGGCAAGGGTTAATATCGGCAGAGTTCAGAATAGTCAGGGAGGCAAGGGTCTAAACCAGAAAATACACAAGACTGAATCACACCCAGATTCTAACAAATTAGACCTAACAACAGGCTATGACTTCCAGCCCGAAGCCCCTTTAAATACGTATGAATTTTGCGCCACAGCACGATAATGTCACGCACCGCCAGCATAAACCAGAAGCGAGTGACCGCACATGCCATGGGAGCAACGGCGCCAAACGAAGAGGACTAGGGCTGCGGGTAACCCCCTCGCGGCGCGTCCCTGACAGGCCCTAGTCCACGCTAGACCACCAGGGTAAGTTACGTTAGAATCTTTCTATATGTATTCCATGACAATAATAAGTTTAGGAGTGAAACTGGGTTCCCTTCTGCTTCACTCACCTTGTCACAAGTGAGTCTCTGCTTTTCCTATATTGCAAAATACTGTATGTACTTTTCTGCTGCCAACATCAGGAGAAGAGATAACAAAGAAAATGTGCAATCCAGCTCATTCCTATTCAAGGAGACAGAAGGTGAATACAGAGGGTAATAGCCACTTCAGCTATATAGGACAATCTGATATTTCCACTTATATGAGGATATTGGTGCACAGATACAGCTGCAGAGGCAAAGAGAACAACAACACTGCTGTGGCAAGGTGCCTGGATAACTCTCATGTTTACCAAAACAGATCTAATATAAAATGCATCATCATTAGGCAGCCAGGGAGACGAGAGGATAATTACTGGACACAAAACAAGTTCCAAGATTTAGATCACTGCAGAGCGAGAAACCCTTAAAAGTGCAATGAATAGACTGTTGTAAAGCATTATGAAATATTGAGAAAATATGCTAATAATTGAGAGCTAACACTAAAGTAAATATGTTACTTCATGGCCTGATGCAATGTACTGCAAACACCTCCAGGAGTGCAATGATTATTTACAAGAATAATGATTCGCAGAAGTATAGCTTGTGCAATCCATCTCACCATTGCTATCCGTCACACCAGTGAGAATCCTAATACGAGTCTCTCCGTCCTTCAGGTTTTGGCATATACAGGAAAATAAATATGCCCAAAAGGTGTATAAACAAAGTGTTCACTCAGGTGGAACTATAGAAAATTGTGCAGTGGTTTTTTGTTTAGAATACATGCAAAAATCTTTGTGCCTATACATGATAGATGAACAACTTTCTCTTATGGTCTATTAAAGGCAACTTTTATTGCCGTGATTAAACAACTGCAATGCACTGAACATTTCCATTCTGCATTGTGCACCGTACAGGGAAATACCTATGGTTACGTGTCTGCATAGTGTGTCTCTGTACAGGCCATCAGAAAATGTAGAGATATTTTCCCAATGCTGCTATGCCTGTGATGTCTTTGTCTTGTTGTCATGCCTCAATGATACTAGTCTATAACCTCTTATCCACATGACCACATGTTTTATTTTCGGCTAATTTCACACTGATGGTTTATTTACATTGGCAAAATACAGTGTGCAAAGTTTAAAAAAGGCACTTTTACCCACTGTGTTCTTCTCTTCCAGCATGAGAAGCGGAGTCCAGATTTCCATAGGGCACAAGTGCTTGTTAGATGAGCACTAAGGGGCATGCAAACCTAATAATAGGTGAATCTGTTCACTTTCGCTTAACAGAAAATTCAATGCATAACTTTTTCCAAACTGCAAGACTCTTTTCTCCAATACATTGGAATTTATGAGCGTTTTCTCACTGTGTAACCTGGTGAAAAAGTTGCTCACTTACCAACAAACTCTTAGGAGTTTTGTGCTGGCAGAGAAAATGCCACTAGTGCCTAGTGCCACCTCATGTGTGTATTAGAGGAGAACCAAACCCTTAATTATAAAAACCCTTACCCCCCTACCCTACATTTAACCCCCCCTCTCTGCTCCCCCACAGCCTAGCTGTTACCTTTGGTAAATGCCCCTAACTCTTTGCTTACCTCTCTTTACAGATTCAGTGCAGCGGAGCTCACGGGCCCCATCTTCTTCTCTTCGGTCTTTCATCATTAGAGATGAAAGTCTCCTCCCACAAATAAATTCACAAAGGTTACTTTATTGAACATTTATGGGGGTCATTTGAAGGGGTGGAACTTTGGTCTTTTTTTCAAACCTAATTAACTGTGTAACTTATTATGTAAAAATGTAAATGGTATCCAATCCACCACAAGGCAGATATCATCCAGAAAATCCATCCCTATTCACCGTGACATTCGTGTCAGTTCCTGCAAACAAAGGGCAGTATTATCTTATCTTCACGTCTGATGAATTTTACACTAATAGGTTGTTAGGCAGAGGTCCAAATGTTTTAGCGGTTCATCAGCTTTGGGTGCTATGGCAAGAAGTGAAGCATACATTTGTACAGTAAGGTAGCTATTTCACATATCCCAGTCTGCTGCAGATCCAGCTAAATCTCAGCTACTCTAACAGGTTATGTAAGTGCAATCTAACTCCCGAACCCATTCTAAGGGACAATGAACAGGGATTAGTAAGAGAACACAGGATTTCTTATGGAAACAAATAATGTTTTACCATGAAACTGAGCCGTTGGTTGCCATGAAATATGAGCGTTTAGACAACTAGCTCAAATCATTTCCCATCAGATGATGCTATTACATGCCGATTTCTCTTCTTTATCATCCAATGCCAGAGAAATATCTTTTACTGATGCTCAGCTCAGATAGTGATAAGATAAAAATCAATCTGCTGCCATGGAGCACTCACCTTCAGTGCCTTCCCCTGCAATGGCTCTGAGTGTACATTTAATTTCAGATTGGGTGCTACAGCCTATTAATATATGATACAAGCACTGACAGTATAACATATTCCTTTTCTTGAACTTTTAGTATGTTATAGAATGGCTAATTCTAAGCAACTTTTTCCAACAATTGGTCATTATACTCTGTAAGGCTACATATATATTATTATTATTATTATATTTTATTACTCATATTTCTATTCAGGCCCTCTCTTATTCATATTCCAATCTCTTATTCAAATCAATGCATGGTTGCTATGGTAATTTGGAGCTTAGCAACTAATAAAACACTAAAAATCTTTAAGGGTAAGGGCACACGCTAAAATTTGGGGACTAATCTCCTTGAAAAGCCTTCCCGCCGGCTATAATCTGAATCACCGACGGGTTGGCACTCGGAAGCGCTTTGTTTTCTGAAGTTGCCCGAAGTTGCTTCACAAGGAAACCGTGCAACTTCGGAAAACAAGCACTCCGGGGAGATTAATTGCCGAAGAAGAGGTGATTTGTAGCTGAGAGACTAAATCTCCCCAAATCTTAGCATGTGCCCTTACCCTAAAAGCCACTAAAAAATTAAAACCAATTAAAACCTCCTCCTCCTGTTACTGTAAGCCATTGTCTGCTGCACCTCCTCCCCTCCAACAACGAGGGACCCACCTGTACTTCTCCCACCCCAATGGTGCAATAGAATCCCTTGTGAGAACTACCTAAATATTTCACAGAATATTAAAAGTCAATGCATTCAGTGAAAGTTGCAAATAAAACTCCATCGGGGGAATGTAATAAAAGTCGCAAAGAGCAAAACAATTCGCACTAATAAGAATTAAAATCCACATCTCGCAATGTAATATTGTTTCTTAAACAATTTATTTCATCGCAAATTTTAATTGTTCATTGCAAAATTTTAATTGCACACTCTTAAGAAGTGCTTGAAGGTACAAACATAACAACTTTTTCAGTAAGAAGTTTTGTTACATTTACTGCGCATTGGCGCAAACTATGAAATTCGCAAACGGTCTTCCACTGTTGGAAGTGGTCGCTAAACAGTTTCCTAGTTCGCAAAAGCTATATTATATTCGCGCAAAGCAAAATTTGTTCGCGCAAAAGCATAACTTTTCACATTGCTAATAGTTTTTCCGTTACCAACTTTTTTTACATTCCCGCATATATCTCTAAAATGAAAGGGTGTCCAGAATGGAGTTGACTACCAACGTATGATATGGGCTCCTATGGTGGAAAAGCCTCCATGCCTTTTACAGTTCTATTTTAATTATGTATTTTTTTTGTATAATGATGCATTTAATTCATTAGAGCGAGCATGTGTGTGCAAAATAAACTAAATCAAGTGCAATTACCCTAAAATAATTAATTTTGAAAGAAAATGTTTATTTTTATTTGGCATTTATTGAGGAGTGCAATGTTCACTGGCTGCCACACCTCTCAGCCCCATTGCCCCCTTCTGGACACTTTATAAAACTTCACTCCGACATCATAGCAGTTTTACTAAATAGGATGCCAGCAACCACCTGCAAGGGTCTCCAGACATTGACTTTTTCTTTAAAAATGTATTTAAAAAAATATTTACATTTAAGTCAATTTAAAATTATATTAACTTTAGATTGATTAAAGTGTGAATATTTTTACATTAATTATTTTTTGCATTTTAATTAATTTTATTTCACATTAAATTTAAGTTACGTTCTTTAAATTAATTAAATTCAAATTTAAATTTTTTTAAATTACTAATCCAATTATTTGTCCATAAGTATACCAGGCAATGCACTAAACATAAGGCATACTGCACATGGTGTTAAAAACAAAAAGTTCCAAGGTTTGTACCATAGCTTCTAATCCATAGCAATCAATCAATTTTTTTTTACAAAAAGGTAATCTATATATGGCGCCTGCAGTTTGGTTGCATTAGGTTACACAACCTGGTGCAAACTTTTTCAGGCAACAGTCTAATAACCCACTAGTGCTGTTAAACCAGGAGTTACCCTTATTTGCCCTGCACCTCACTAGGTCTCCGGTGGTAACAGCTCAATCGCCCATTTACTGTAATTTGTTTCTGATTTAATGCTAAATTGACAAGCGATAGTAACTCATGTCCTCTTAGACTGTAAGCTCTACGGGGCAGGGACCTTCTTCTTACTCTCTTACCACATGGCACTCATAAGCTCTGTGTATTGATTGATATATATATATATATATATATATATATATATATACACACACAAAAGCCATGAATATCTTGTAAATTATATTCTTATAAACAGTGACTAGTGATGTTATCAGTTATAAACGGTGAGTAGTGATGTCATTTTTGTCACATGACTCACTAAAACTTGTGTATTATAATAAATAAAGTAGCCCCTGGAGTTCCATGAGCTGTATATGGTCATGGAACTCCTCAGTGACTTATAATATCCTTATATTTTACAATAGGGGGGTACTTTATTCACTATATATTGTATTTATTATGATGCTTGTCCTCTCTGTGTGTGCTTTTATATATTGTAGAGTTCTGTGTGTCCTTACACCACTTTGTAAATGAATGGGGTTTTCTGGATGGGGATCTTTCTGTAATTTAGATCTTTATATCTTTAGTCCACTAGAAAATCATGTAAATATTAAATAAACCCAGGAGGATTGTTTTGCTTCCAATAAAGATTAATTATATCTTAGTTGGGATCAAGTACAAGGTACTGTTTTATTATTATAGTGAAATAGGAAATCTATGGAAGACAGCCTTTCCATAATTTAGATCTTTCAGGGTAATAGTTTTCTGGATAACGGATCCCATACCTGCACATACATATATACAGTACATATTCTTTAACACTATTCCTGTTTTCTTTGGGGCTGGGCGATAACGAAAGTGTTAAACTTGCCATTTGTACTCCGTATTCCCCTAGTATTTATGTTTAGCGATATCTCAGTCATGCCTTTTTACTTTGGAATTTTCCAAGCTTAAAAGCATCTGATTATCTCTGTTTTGTAGCTCGGAGGGAATAGATAGAATGGAGGAACTGAGGGCACATTTTTATCAAGGTCTGAAAGGCTTTGCTGGGAAAGGAAGCACTGCTGTTTGGGTGACTTAGAAAACATATCAATTTGCAACACGCTAAGAATGTAATTGTGTCACATTGGTTATGCATCTGTGCCATCTCTACCCAGATGCCCACTGAGAGTCTTTGCATGTTTGGAAATGACAAAATAACTATAATTATTTCTCTGGCCCTGAAAAAATAAAAGCTGCCCATCCATGTTAGAATTTAGTTCACATTTATAAGTGGCATCGCACTAAAATGTATTCATCTAGTCATTATTCGGTAAGTGCTTTAGTGTTTTGAGATTATTAATTATAAGACAACTGGGAGCTGACTGTTATCTCTATGCTAATGCACATATGTTACATCTCTCCTGGCCCTCATATTAATACATTTATGCTTCAAAGTATCAAAGTTTGTTAGAGATTAAACCAGGCGCATAGTTTGATTATACAACTCAAATGTAGAAGCTACAAAAGAAATTAAGATGATGTGAATATAATTCTATGGAGGTTTAAAACAGGGACAGTTAAAAGCATGGGATGCGTCATGTAAGTAATGGGTCCCTGGTAGAACAGCTTGACAGCTAGAACAAGCAAGGATTATGGCAAAACCAATCTAACTGATATGCAAGTTCAAATGAGTCTGAGTTGTTGATGTAGGGGCAAGAGTGGCATGGAAAGGATAAGTATCTACTGTATATTCTGTGTACTGTAGGTATGTACTTCTCATCTGGCCCAACAGTTCCTTCAAACCATCAGGAACTAAATGTTCTTCCCTAGAGGCTGAGTTTAATATACTTTTTGTAACCTTGTCCATGATGAAAGAAAAAAAAAAGGCACCAATGAAGCAGTAGTGGATCCAAACCCTGAACTGCCTTTGGACATGAACACTGGTATTGAACATTATAAGGACATGTGACTTGCAAATCAATTTGGGAAAAAGGTTACAGGCACCCACGTTCAAGGGACAACTGCAGAGAACACTACCTTAAAGTTGACCTGTCATCCAGACACAAAAATCTGTATAATAAAAATCCTTTTCAAATT
This sequence comes from Xenopus laevis, assembly GCF_017654675.1. NCBI lineage: Eukaryota > Metazoa > Chordata > Amphibia > Anura > Pipidae > Xenopus > Xenopus laevis. The sequence goes on from NC_054373.1 coordinate 156,696,335, forward strand.
AAACATGTTATCCAATTTCTATTTTTTATTAAAGCATTCATAGCTGTTGTAAGCTCATTTAAAAATCTCAGTTGTCAATCAAATATTGTCTGCCCCTCCTCTATGCCTTAGACATAGAGGCATATTTTCACTTTCCATTCAGCACTTCCTAGATGTCATTGCTCTCCCCACATTCTCCTGTTCTCTTTACCATTTAATTGTGTAGACAGGGCAAGGAAATGGACATCAGGTCCCCCATTCTGGTGCACAAACAAGATTCTGAGATGATGCAAGACTTGCCTTAATAACACTGTCCACAAAATGGCTGCTTCCTGCTTGATATAATTATGAATCCCCAGACTGAAGGAAACAAGATTCAAATAATTTATATAGTGTAATTTAAATTCATTTTGCTTGACTAATGTGATAAAATAGGATTTGGATTTTATTTTTTGGGTGACGGGTCCCCTTTAAGTGAATGGGGTGAATGCCAAGATAGGAGGAGGATAATCATAAGCCTCAATTACGAATGCATTGACTAATACAATTTTTGTTTTCACATACACATTACACAGTTTAGTGTTTAGGCCAGATTACTTTCGAAGCAGTAATGCCATTTTCCATTTAGCCTCTAGCGATACCAGTTGAGACATTACCGAAACATACAAAAGAAAAGGAAATGTAAAGAATCTACAGTATTTTAAAGGAGAAGGGAAGGTTAAAACTAAGTAAGGTTTCAGAAAGGTCTATATAAATACACCAGTAAACCCTCAAAGTAATGCTGCTCTGAGTCCTCTGTCAAAAGAAACACTGCATTTCTGGCCTTCTATTGTGTACACATTAGCTTCTGTATCAGACTTCCTGTTTTCAGGGCTTGGGCTTGAGCATGCTCAGTTTGCTCCTCTCCCCCTCCCACCTACCCTTCCTGCTGTAATCTGAGCTCAGAGCTATGAGTGAGCAGAGAGAGACTCAGGTAGGAAGTGATGTCACAGCAGTGATGGCAGCTGCTATCCTAAACAAACAGAGACAGTATGTAGAGCTGTTTACTCAGGTATTGAAAAGCATTCTAAAGAATAAAAATTACTTTTTAGCTTGCACTGTTGTGGCTAATCTATTGGCAATAAACTGTCTCGGTAGCTTTCCTTCTCCTGGAATAACATGGAATAACTAAGAGATCATTTTATTTTACTGAGGGCATGTAAAAGATAGGCAGCTCTTTAAAAACTGAAATAAACCTACAGTTCCTTTATAAAATATAGTTTGTGAGGATTAAATAATATATTGAGTATATGTCCACCCCTCTTATCTGATGTCCCAGAATCCTCTGGAAGAAGGTATTTGCTAGAAGAATTCCTTTAATGAGGACATCTAGGATGTGGGACGTCCCATAGGAAAGGCAATGGATGTAGCCCACCTATATTCCAGCTCCTGGAGGTCCAGTTCATGCTCAGATTTCATGAGATAGAATACTGGGCATTTATATTTTTCCTCAAGCATTTCAAGACTGTATTACAATTGCAACATGTTGGAAACTACCCATCAATTAGGCTTTAATGGTACTATGTCTCTTTTATGGAGTAACCTGTTGCATATAAGTCACATTCAATAAAATAAGGAGATATGGGTGTGTTGTGTGTTGCACTGTGTAGAGTTTAATGTGATATCAACCATCTTTCTTTAATCATACTAAATACAGTTGGGGAGGGGGGGAGATAGTTCCCACATCACCAAGGCCTACCATACAGAAGCAGGTTTTTTTTTTGGGGGGGGGAATAAATTATCTGCTGAACGGTATAGCAACTCAAAGTTACCGCTGCTGCCTTCGTGATATAGGAAGACATGATCACCATTAACAATTAAAACCCAAGAAAATTAAAAATATAAATTTTAATACCAAGATTTTCAAAGTTTTACCATTACCATAGATTTTAAAGTTTTAATTCCTTACCTAGAGAGGCATAAATGACTTGTGGTATCCAGTAGGCCTTTTAGAGTTATGTAGAGTTATGAAGTTACACCACCCCCACCCCCTGAAACTGATTGTTGGGTAGTATTTTTTTTTACCTTTTTCAGATAGAATGGACTTGAGGGGGCAGATTTACTAAAGGGCTAAGTGACTAATGCTGGTGATGATTCGCCAGCGTGACATCATTTCGTTACTTTGCCGATTTACTAACGGGTGCAGGCGTCACTTCACTAGCGAAGGAGATAGACGGAGATAGATATCGTTGCCTCGCACTCTAACGCCAGTCGAATTTCCACAAATTCACTAAGATGCGGATTTTACTGAACGTTACCTCTTTCGCCAGACTTGCCTTCACGAGCTCAGACCAGGCGAAATGCAATGGAGTGCATAGATCTTCCTCAATTTTTAGTGGAAACATTTTTTTAGTCCCAAAAAATGTCTTTTACTTTTTTCAGAGTGATAGCCTGCAAAAGTGCTTAAAACTTTTTTTTGGGTAATCGGGTTCCCCCATACATTTTCTAACATATGGAACATAAACTATACAGTGGGCTCATGTGTAGGGCATTATAACAATTATATTGTCTTTATAAAGGTTCCCTGGACTTATGTAATGTAATATATTTGCTGCAACATATACGTCCATTAAACTTTATAACTTCCCGCCGTATGCAAATTAGCCTGAGCGAAGACATCTAATGAAGTCGCGCTAGGCATAATTGAACGGTAGCGCATCTTCGCTTTGATTGCCGACGTAACACTAGCGAAAATTTGCCAGCGTTCTACGCCCTGGACGCAACTTCGCATTTTAGTAAATTAGCCGTGTCTGAGCCTGGCGAACTGTAGCGATGGGTGCGAAACCGTTGCTGGCGAATTTTTCTCAGGTAAGTTCATTTCCCCTGATGTGTTTATGTTTAGATTGACTTACTAAGAAATTATATGTAAGTTTGGTTAGCATAACTGCATGTAACTGTTGCCTACCGCTTGTGTGTCTCTGCAAGTGTAATTAAGTGAGAATGATTATGTGTGTGATTATCAGGGCTTATTAGGCAAACAGTCATTGCTCATTTCAGAAGTCAATGGGTTTAGGGTCTGACTCAGAATTAGTAGGGACAAAAGTGCTCAAATGACACAGTTAATTTGAGGCTCTATGTAGGTTTTGCTCCAGTTGACATTTTCACGGCCTTTACTAAACCCTTTTCAAATGGAAACAACATATCACGGATCGGTTTGCGAGCAGCAGAATTTCATTACCGCCAGCTGAATTAACCAACAGACTTTACATGAAGGGAAAAGATATGGCCCAGGTCAGATGATGTGCTGATGTAATTTGGTCTGACTCATTTCTGCTAATTATCACAAAGGACAGACTACAGTATATACTTTGGGCAGACAAAGTACTTCCAAGTATTGCAGCATGATTGCAGTATAGCTTCTGTACTTTTCAAGTGGGTCACTATTCAAAACAAAAGCATTTTATGTTATTATACACTAACTACAGTTATAAGACGTTCTAAACCAGAGGTTCTTAATTTATTTTCACAAAGGCCCCCCCCCTGCCCCTCATAAATGCAGCGTTGACAGTGAAGCAGGTGCAAACAATAAAGTGGCTTGGGCCTGTTTTGTGCAAAACCATCATTGTTGTCTTTGTTGTTTTTTTACTTACAGATTTATTTAAATCTGTTGAACAATATACAGTTATGGAATGCGTTATCTGAGAACCTGTTATCCAGAAAGCTCAGAAATACGGAAAGATAATCCCATATACTCCATTTTATCCAAATTATCCAAATTTTAAAAAGATTATTTCCTTTTTCTCTGTATTAATAAAACTGTACCTTGTACTTGATCCAAACTAAGATATGATTAATCCTTTTTGGAAGCGAAACCAGCCTATTGGGTTTAGTTAATGTTTACATGATTTTCTAGTAGGCTTAAGATAGGTAGGTCCAATTTACAGAAAGATCCATTATCTGGAAAACCCCAGATCACAAGCATTTTGGATAACTGATCCCATATGCTGTATGTATCTGCAAGTTACTCAACCTAACATTTTTCCACCTGCAAGGAACACACTAATGCTATGAGTCAATGACAGATTTCACATGCTCTAACTGGCTGATTCCAACAATTTGCAATGCACTACTTGTACTAGACATTGCCTCAGGGGGAAAACATTGGGTTGAGGAAGCACACCAATAAACAACTTATATTTTAAAAAGTATACAAAGCAAACTTGTTGTGAAAAACATGTACAGTTATGGGACCTGTTATGCAGAATGCTCGGGACCTGGGGTTTTCTGTATAACTGATCTTTCTGTAATTTGGACCTTCATACCTTAAGTCTAGTAGAAATTAATTTAAAAATTAAACAACCCCAATAGGCTGGTTTTGCTTCCAATAAGGATTCATTTTATCTTAGTTTGGCTCAAATACAAGGTATTCTTTTATTATTAGAGAGCAAAAAGGAAATTATTTTTCAATAATATTTGGATTATTTGGATAAAATGGAGTCTATGGGAGATGGCCTTCCTGTGATTCACAGCTTTCTGGATAACAGGTTTCCGGATAACAGTTCCCATACCTGTAATAAGCATTCAGCAGACTTAAGGTATGGAGATCCAATATACTGAAAGATCCCTTATCTGGAAAACCCCAGATTTCAAGCATTCCTAATAATAGATCCTATATATGTAATAGGAACTTCTGCTCGGGGGAGAGTTTTACTGTTTCTAGATTCTGTTCCTCCACTATGCAAATGGCTTAGGTGATGTATTTACAGATGAGTACCCTTTAAAGCCAGATAAAATCATCACATATCACTGACGTAAATCTCATATTTATTCGTGGACACAAACCCTTATTTTTTCATTTATGTAATACTGACCCAGTGCCTTCCTTATTGCATTGGCATAATAATCTCCAGCATATTATACATGCAATCCTTCTTTTCAAGTAAAGTCCCTATCAGAAAATAAATGATTTTTGTAATGGAAATGTAACTTTCCATAATTGTTCCTCTATTATTTTGAATATTCTAGGATTTGCAGTTGTCATTTTAAGTTACGATTATATGACAGTGCTCCATTTGTTATACTGACGGAAAACATAATTCAAAACCCTGTAATGAAATGCAGGCATGGTAATTGTAATGAACTAAAGCCAAAAAAACACGGCAAAAATGTGTTTGGAAAGTGGAACATATATTCCAAATAATTTGAATGTTATAATTCATGCTAACCTTTTAGTCCATTAAAGCCAAGATAATTTCCAATGTTTATTAAAGAAGTAAAAATGCTTTAAAACTGAATATTTCATAAAATGAAGAATGATTGTTGGAGGCTAAATCATCACAGCTTGCTAGCTTCTCCACAAAGCCTTCTGCTGGGAATTGCTCTGGATCCATCTCTATGATTTTCTCTTTTTTAAAGGAGACACGTCATACTGTGAGCAATAGCAATAGAGTATTATTATGTCATTCAACAGAATAAATCCAATCAAGGGGTAAGGGAAATTATTTTGGATATGACTGTGGTGAAGAACAATGATCACAGGAGGTCTCTTCAAACATTAAAGGAGAATGGAAGCCATGGATAAAAGGAAGTAGCACTAGAGAAGCCCCCTCCTAAACTGCCCACTGCATCCCCACAATACTCCATTTTTGTTAACTGCTCAAAAAAAGCAAAGATGAGTAGGGTTGTCGGTGGACATTGTCTCCAATGAATCTTCTCCTGCAAGCCACTGGCAACACTGAGCATGTGCAGTTAAAATTGGCTGTTCTACCAGATAGCAACAGATAACAGATATGGGGCAGTACTGGTGGGCTGTTTAGGAGGGGGCTTCATTAAAAATTGCTTGACACTTGACAGTGCTAACAATTTGCACTGGTCATCAATTCTCTCAGTACTTTTGATTTGTATTGTTACTGCAAACTGTTCCCATTTCCCTTTTGAGAAGCGTGCGTCAGTCTGAATTCGTTTGGAACCAATTAAACCAATGGTGTAAATGTTTTTATCTCAGGATGCTGTCTGGTGTATGACATGGGCACTGCTAGTCATGGCCCCTTCTTCCCACAAGCCCTTATTGCCTTCTTTATAATCACTCCATAATACAACTATTTTGGGTTAGGTTGGGTTATTAAGCATAAATTAACCAAATCATAACTTATATTTAGTAAAAAATAATAGGTAATTATTTCTATGACACATACATCCCTAGTAGTATATTTGGTTACACAAGCTAATAATTTCTAATTTAAGTGGGGTGATACGTGCTACTACAGGTATGGGATCCATTATCTGGAAACCCATTATCCCAAAAGCTCTGAATTATGGGAAGGCCATTTTCTATAGACTCCATTTAATCAAATAATTGAATTATTTTTCTATAATAAGAAGACAGTACCTTGTACTTAATCCCAACTAGGATATGATTAATCCTTATTTGAAACAAACAATGATATTAGATTTAATCAATGTTTAAATTATTTTTTAGTAGACTTAAGCTATGGAGGCCCAAATTATGGAAAAATATCTTCTCCGGAAAACCCCAGGTCCAGAGCATTCTGGATACCTGTACTGAAAAGGGTTGGGGCATTTGCCCATAAGTGCCTAAGTACTGCACTAGTGCTCCAAGAGGCAGGATTTGAATTTAGTTTTGGTTTGGCTGAAATCTTTATATAGAAATTCTGGGATTTTCGCTTAGGGCAGAGACAGATGAGATGATTCGGGGGAGATTTAGTTGCTTGGCGACAAATCGCCTCTTCTTTGGGCGACTAATCTCCTCAAACTGCCTCCTAGCTAGAATCTAAATCGCCGGCGGGATGGCATTAGAAGCTCTTCGTTTTTCCGAAGTCGACAGAAGTTGCCTCACGAGGAAACTTCAGGCGACTTCGGAAAATGAAGCGCTCCGAGTGACATCCTGCTGGCGATTTAGATTCTAGCGGGGAGGCAGTTCGGGGAGATTAGTCGCCCGAAGAAGAGGTGATTTGTCGTTGGGCGATAAATCTTATCTGTATCTTCTCGTCTGTCTCTGCCCTTAGGTGACAGCAAAAGATTCTATGGGCAGACTTATTGACTAAAGGCAGAGCACAGGTGGGTATCTGTGAAGTTGGTTAGAAGTAGGTTGCTGTAGTCTAGGTGGAATAAGATAAGGGTATGGCTGGGTGAGAAAAGGACAGAGCTTGGCAGTACTGCAAAGGAAAAGCAGCAGGATTTTACAGTGGCATTACAGGGATAGGGGAGCTGTGTATACTTGTTTCTCTGTGTTGTTCTGTGCAAGGAGGAGGAGGAGTCCCCATCCTTGTGAGCTGACAGGAAGAAGGAAGTGCTGCTGTGAGAGAGAATCAGCAGAGTGAAATGAAGGTGCTGAAAGGTCCCAGAGAAAACTGTGTGTGTAAAGTCAGTAGGGAACCCCAGTGACAGAAAAGCTCACTCTATTTAGGGTGCAGAAGGAAAGGGGGTCCATGTCAGGGCTCTGAAGAACAAAGTGTGCTCTTCTCAGGGCACGGAAAGACAAAGGAGTCTCAGGACTCTGAAGAAACTGTCACATAAGTGGAAACCCACCCGGCAGCTCAGAAATAAAACCATCTGAGTAAAGTTGCTCCTGACTGACACGCTGTGTGCAGGGCCTCCATCAGGAGGGCACTGGGGGGACAATTGCCCAATGGGTAGAACCAATGGCTTCTATATGTTAAGGAACTGCTGAAATAGGAGACGAGTTGCACCAAAGTGGGAGCTGAGTTGCGCTGAAGAAGTAGCCGAGCCATGACGAACACCAATTTTTTTTATTTTTGGTGTATTCTTTCTTTAGCTTGGGGGAGGGCCCTGGCCACTGATGTTTTTTTTAACTTGGGGGGGGGGCACCAAGGGTTTTTTTTTTACTTGTAGGGGGGCCCAGAAAATTGTGTTGTATGAGGCCCAATGAATTCTGATGGTGGCCCTGGCTTTATGTATCCATGGTCATTTGAAGGTACAGGGCCCTGCCAATAAATTCACCAACTTTTCACCTGTTTGTATGTGACTCGGATAAAGGAAGGTTCCAGGGAGGGGTATCACACCCCAGTCTGTCCTGACCCCGGGTGGAGGCAGCCGAACTTTATAGTGTACCTGCTTTCCCCTGTAGCAGAGACACAGGACACCTGAAGCACCACACACAAGAGAATTAGTGCTAGATTTTTTGAAGTAGCAGAATAGGGCTACACAGGTATGGGGCCTGTTTTCCAGATTGCTTGGGACCTGGGTTATTTTCACCCTAGTAATCAGACTGCAGAAATTGCAAACTGCCGGGGAATAACTCAAATACCACAAATAGTAAAAAAAAGGAAAGCCTCATCACAGAATATCTATACTCACTACTGATACTCTCAACAGGCAAAAGAATCACATACCAATGCTGTTTTTGTCACTGGGCACATCAGAAATGACAATCCCTGCAATAAAAATGTTGTCACAAAATACACCCCATTTGTACAAACAATTTGCATGTGCAGTAGCACAATATTTAATCCATCCAACTCAACTGCCATGATGCTGGAAATCAGGGAAAAGACATTGCATTATGTATAGTGATTTGTGTCTGGAAATTGCACTTTGAACAATGCACTGCTCTTGTAAATAAGGCGTAAATAAGGCGTAATCAGTCCATTGTTGTTTTAGCTTTGGTTCAGGCTAGGATGAGTTTGATTCATCCACTAAGAGATAGCTAAGGGCAGTTAGAGATCTGGGTCTCAATATCAGTGTTTAGTTTAACTTTAAAGGGATCCTGTCATCGGAAAACATGTTTTTTTCAAAACGCATCAGTTAATACTGCTACTCCAGCAGAATTCTGCACTGAAATCCATTTCTCAAAAGAGCAAACAGATTTTTTTATATTCAATTTTGAAATCTGACATGGGGCTAGACATATTGTCAATTTCCCAGCTGCCCCTGGTCATGTGACTTGTGCCTGCACTTTAGGAGAGAAATGCTTTCTGGCAGGCTGCTGTTTTTCCTTCTCAATGTAACTAAATGTGTCTCAATGGGACATGGGTTTTTACTTTTGAGTGTTGTTCTTAGATCTACCAGGGAGCTGTTATCTTGTGTTAGGGAGCTGTTATCTGGTTACCTTCACATTGTTTTTTTGTTTGGCTGCTGGGGGGGAAAGTGGAGGGGGGTGATAACACTCCAGCTTACAGTACAGCAGTAAAGAGTGATTGAAGTTTATCAGAGCACAAGTCACATGACCAGGGGCAGCTGGGAAATTGACAAAATGTCTAGCCCCATGTCAGATTTCAAAATTGAATATAAAAAAATCTGTTTGCTCTTTTGAGAAATGGATTTCAGTGCATAATTCTGCTGGAGCAGCACTATTAAATGATCCATTTTGAAAAAAAATTTTTCCCATGACAGTATCCCTTTAAAGCACTCAAATAAAAAAAAGAGATAGCATCACTTTAATGGATACCCACAGGGGATAAAAACAATGCACAATCTGGCATGCTTCCTCAGCGCTTTACTGTGTGCCCCTGTATCTTACATTATTATTTATTGTGCTTCTTGATGTATATCTATCTATCTACATACATCTATTATATGCCATTTAGCTGAATTGCCTCGGGGCATCGATTATAGAGTATAACAGATCCTGATTCTCTCCATATGGTTATGTTTGTTTCTGTGTAAAACAGGGGGTCCTCTTAGAGATTCCCCTCTTAAAATAAAATAAAATTTTGAACCAACTAATAGGAACTGAGCAAGAACAAAAAAATTCAGCTACAATTTGCGATATATACAGTGTTGTAATAATCAAAGTGTAAACATTTCCATTAGAAGCAAAGCCATGGGCTGCGAAGCACAATTCTAGTAAACCACAACAGACAGCAATCACTGGTCACTGAAAGCAAACAACTGCGTGGAGACTAAGGGTTAGTGATGGGTGAATTTATTAGCCAGGCGCGAATTCGCTGCAAATTTCGCGAAATAAATTCGCAAAACGCCTGCGAAATAAATTCGCGAAACACCCGAAAAAATTCGCCCGAAAAAATTCGCCGGCATCAAAAAAAACGGGCGCCAGTGTAAAAAAAACGGGCGCCGGCGTCAAAAATGAGACGTCAGCGCCGTTTCGTGGGAAATTCGCAAATTTTCCAGCGAAACGGCGCAAATTTGCCCATCACTACTAAGGGTAAATAGACCTGGTGCAACCTTGGCAAATACTATTATATAATGACTGGATAACATTAAGGGGCAGATATATTAAGGTTCTACTAAAATTCAAGGTTTTACCTTTTACTATACCCTGACCCTGGAAATAGCTCAAATCCGAATAAAACACCATCTAAAACCTGTCGAGGTCATGTAAGAGTCAATGGCAGAGGTCCCTTGAACCATTTGAAGATGTTAATAGCCTTCATGATTGAGTTTTTTCCAAGCAATTCAAGTTGTTTTTTTTTTGCTGAAAACCTTGATTAATTAAAATTTTCAGCTTTCGCAACTCAATCTCGCAGAATCGAGTTTTTTGCATTAAAGTTTTTTCTTAAATAAGAAACCATTTGAATTGTGAGTTCATTAATGGTATAAAAAAACTCTAACACACGACCCCTTAGGGGTACAATCTTCAATAATGGCGTCCAGTCATTTTAAATAATAAAATATTATATATATACTGTGTTCACTGTATTTTCCTTCACCAACTTTGAAATTATTAATTTAGCAATGATGTCACAGGGGTTGTCGTTTCAATTAACTTTTGGTATTCTGAGACAATTTGCAATGGTGTTTATTTTTTGTTTGCGGTTTTTGAATTATTTATATTTTTATTCAGTTTCCAGTTTGGAATTTCAGATGCTCTCTGGTTACTAGGGTCCAAATTCACCTAGCAACCAGGCAGTGATGTGAAAGAGAGACAGGGATATAATTATAGGATGGCTTAAATAGAAGGATAAGTAATAAAAAGTAAATATAACAATAAAATAGCTGTACAGAGCAATAGTTTTTGTTGGTTGCTGGGGTTAGTGACCCCCCCCCAAAGCTGGAAAGAGCCTGAAGAAGAAGGCAAATAATTCAAAAACTAGAAACAAATGAAGACCCAATTGAAAAGCTGGTAAGACTAGGCCATTCTATAACATACTAAAAGGAAACCTAAAGGTGAACCACCGCTTTAACAGATAAAAGCGAATGCATTTTAATATTAGTCTTTATGTAGGTTTGATAGCCCCAGTGATAGAGCAGACAATCTCCTTTTCAGGTAATTATAGGAGAGATTTCTCTTTGTCTGCCATGTAATTGGAGGTAGAGTGCCAGGGAGGAGCATCCATTGAGTATGGAACTCCACTGTACTGATGGGAGTAGAGGGTTCCCTTGTATAGTATAGTATTTCCCAGAGCACCTTGCTCTTATTCTACAAGTGACAAGTGGAAGTATTAATACCCTCAACCAAAGATGCTTTAATATCAGTGTCGGACTGGCCCACCAGGATACCAGGAAAACTCCCGGTGGGCCCAGTTGTCAGTGGGCCCTCATGCTGATAAAAATTTGGCCTATTTCATGGCCATTCTCTATTTTATTGAGAACAAAGAGGCTAAATAGAGGGAATAATAGATTAAAGTAAAGAAAAGAGACTATAGAGGTTGAGTGAGGAGAGTAAGAATAATAGTACTGAGAGTGGGCCCCTGGTCTAAGGTTTTTTGGTGGGCCCCTGGTGTCCCAGTACAACACTGTTTAATATCATACAATATCTTCCAACTGTCAATAAAATAGACCTCAGGTACTTACGTGGCCCTATAAAGTTATGCATAGGTCTACAAAAAAATTGGCCAACATCCAACCTTAACCTGCCCCCTCCCGACTACAAATCAAACACCCAGTGTGTGACAAATAGCACCCCCCACTGGGGAAATGGAGGTAGCAAAGTACATGTAGCCTGCACAGCTCAGGGGAATGACATAAACATTCTGCTTTGGAAATTAAGATAAATATATATATATACATTTTTTTTATGCAAAAGGCACAGCATCCCACAAGGATCTGCAACACAGTTTCATGACTGAAGCTAAGTATGTATAGTTGTTTGTGCATTTCTCCAAAGAGAAATTTCTGTCTAATACAAGCAAAGCCAATATGTACACCCATTCCCACTGTGGCTGACATTTAGAAGACTTTAAATTAACTTTACAAATAAATATTAACCTAATTTGCACAGCCAGCGTTATTGCAAGTTAATTTCATGAACTAATTTTCATTGATGTAATTGCCTATTTATTGAAGATTATAATTGAATTTTAGCTTCTCGTTGCAGGATACAAAGCAACAACACAGTCGAATCCATTAATACAGTGTTTTTAAAAAAAAAGTATACCTGATATTAGGTTACAATTGTGAAAAAAACAATAACAATACAATGATATATATTGTTGTGTTAAATATATATTGTTGTGTTAAGTATTACAGGAATTATTGATTCATGATCATTAAGCATAATGATGTGCACAAAAATGGCCTGTCTCTACTTTGTGCTCATCTATATTTGAACCATGTATCAATTTGCTGGTTGCACATACTTTGCATAAGGCACAAGGAGCAGGGTGGACCTGCATAAGGGATACCTGCCTTGACTAGGTGCATAGTACAGGTATGGGACCTATTATCCAGAATGCTTGGGACCTGGGGTTTTCTGAATAACGTAATTTAGATCTTCATACCTTAACTCTAGTAGAAAATCATGTAAACATTAAATAAACCCAATAGGCTGTTTCTGTTTCCAATAAGGGTTAATTATATCTTAGTTTGGATCAAGTACAAGGTACTGTTTTATTACTACAGAGAAAAAGGAAATATTTTTAAAAATGTGGATTATTTCATTATAATGGAGTCTATGGGAAACAGCCATTCCATAATTCAGAGCTTTCTGGATAACGGTTTCCAGAAAACGTATCCCATACCTGTAAAGGGCTTGCTTTGCTATTGTGCCTTGTTACTATGCCACTTGAATAACTCCTATATACTGTACAACCCCTTTCTATGCAGATACAAGTTGCACCCATTTGTGGGTATTTACAAACCAGACCAAAACATATCAGACACAACTGTATCATGGGTAAGAACCATCACCATCTACTGGATGATAATGAAAGCCTTACCCTAATAAAAACATTTTCAAAATCAGCATTGTGCTACAAAGGGAAAGCTAAAAACAAATATATAAGATGTGTCACCCATCAAGTGTATAGAAGGACCCACAAGGACCTTACACAATACTAAGCGCACTTGGAGTTAGAACAGGGAGCAAGTAAAGTGGGGAGTAACCGTTGAGACCAACCAATAGTGAGACACATAGGATGAGACAGGTAGAGAAGTCACATGGAGCCAGGTCAGAGGCAGGCCACACAGGTTCAGGAGTGAGGAGATCAGGACATCAAGTCAATGGAGGAGATAGGAATCAAGTCAATCAGGACAAACTAGTAATCCATCAAAGAACAAGCTAGACTTCAAAGGAGAGACAAAGACAACTAGGAAATGTAGTGCAGTGTACAGTCCCAAAATATTAAAATTCATTACGGCTACATCAATATTGTCGTGTTAGGGGTGAAGCACATGGTTCTTTCTCTTTGGACTTCACTCTATGGAGAGGATAGAAGCTGCTGGAGAGCCTGAGGCACAAGGTTTAACCCTAAGGTAAAAGTTAACACTAAGGTAACCAATGCTAGTTGGAAATAAAGAATCCCATGAATGATGTAAAGCCAATGGCAGGTAGCCCCTGTATTACAACACTCTAGTAGTGTTAGACATCGTGAGTTAGGGAGAGCAGCTTTGTGCTCCTCCAAGAAGGCTTAGTGTGGTGAAACTCATCAAATGTAGGGACTCAAGCTACTAGAGCTCAGGAAAATCTTACAGATTGGAGCACCCATTGAGACAAGTTAGAACACTAGGAGAAAACACCTATAGTGTAAGTGGTTATTTGGTGTACTTATTATTTGATTATTTTTTCAATAAATCTACTGTTCTTGGTCAAAAAACACTAGCACCCATGTCTCCTTGTGAGAGTTATAATTCAGACTAGATACCATTCATTCATTACTTCTGCGTGGGCCCATCAGTCACATATAGAAATGCTCTATCTTTGTCAGTGGCTTCAAAAGGTACCTCTAAGCATATGTAGTGCACCAACTATAATAAAATAATATGAACCAAAGAAGACAGTAGTGGGGTTATTTACTAAGCTCCGAATACCCAAAATTCCCGAAATCCGAAAAATTCTTGATTTTTTTTTATAAAATCGGACTTTTAAAAAAATCATGAATTTTTCGGAATTTATTAAATCCCGAGGGCTAAAAAGACAGATTATAAAAACACGGCATATCAAACCTGTCCAGGTTGCATAAAAATCAATGGGAACAGTCCCATTGATTTTTGGTTGTGTCAGGGGTTTCGGACAATTTCACAATGTTTTCGGAACATTCGGGTGAAAACATGAAAAAATCTTGAAAATCTGAGCTTTTCCCAGCATGCAAATTTTCGGGAAAATGTAATACATAGTTTGTAGCAGCCGATATTGAGATAAATTCGGACCTTGATAAATAACCCCCTTGATGTCTTTTTTAGTATGGAGGCTTTTAAAATTTCCTGAAGAGCCACTAGGAGTCTGTCCTAATTCAAAGACAGTTAATGCAAGCATGGAGTCTTGCAACCTACCCACTCTCATTGCAAACTGATATTATGCACAAATGAACCACTTCATTAAAGGAATTGCTCAGTATAAAAATAATAGATAATAATAAATAGATAGAATTTGCAGAATAATTTTTTTTTAATATAGTTAGTTAGCCAAAAATGTAATGTGTAAAGGCTGGAGTGACTGAATGTCTAACAGAACAGAACACTACACTTGCAGCTCTCTTGGTTTCCACTTGGTCACCAGGCAGTAACCAATCAGCAACTTTAGGTGGGGGGGATATGGGCCATTACTGTTTGCTTTTGTATCTAAGCTGAATGCTGAGGAAAAATTGCAAACTCACTGAACACAGTTATGTCCCATGTGGCCCCCCTTCAAGTCACTGAGTTAGAGAGCTGAAAAGAAGGAAATCGTATTCTGTTCTTTTATGTTGGACAACCACCCACTGCAGCCTTTATAGATCACATTTGTAGCTAGCTAACTATTTTAGAAACATTTTTTATTTTTATTTTTACACTGAACTGTTCCTGATTTCATTATAAAGACGAACAGGAAATAGACCAATAGTGCACTGTGTAGAGTGGTAAACCTCAGACATAAAAATGTCAGTATCAGTACAAAGAATTTATTTTATAAGGAAATGCAACAGAGCTCCAATTCATTTAGGTTCATTGGGTTGGACAAGAGACAGTACACTGTACAAAGTGGGGGTACGTTTATACACAACAAAACATCATCAAAACATGAGCAGCACAACTGCTTTCTTTTGTGATTACAGTGAGCTTCAAGATCAATCTTTCTGCCTAATACAATTTACTGTCATATTGGCAACATTTCACTAGAATATGTGGTCCAGTACGAATGTCTTAAAGGTAGGATCTATTTAGGAGTGTTCCCTATGGATACATTTAGGGATGGGATCCTAAGGTAAGAAGCAGCGAGAAAGGTTTCAGATGAGATATAACAGTGGGTGTGGATGGTGTAAAATATGGTGTCTCTGAGAGGAAAAGAGGGCTAGGAAAGTACATTGAGATAAGTGAAGAAAGTTATCCATTGCTTAACAGGCAGCCATGATAGAAATTTTACCAGGAAATCAACAGGTTAGGAGAGAGAGGATATGGTTGCCACCCAGCAGGGATTTTAACAGCTGAGCCAGTAAAATACCAGCCAAGTCTGGGTCCGGTATTGCAAATTTATTATATTTATTGTATTATTTGCCAATGAATTTGTAACAACTAGTCCTCTACCCTCAGTCCATCTGCGATCCACCTCCTGACTGCCTTACATCCCTTACATCAGCTTCACTCACTCTCCTTTTAGCCTGCAGAACCCCTTCAATTTTCTTCAATGTAACCTCTGTAATGTCTGGTCCCGTCCCCAATTTTGTCACAAGGCCCTCCCAACATCAAAGACCCACCCCCTCAGAATCACACCCCCCCACTTGGCCAGTAAGAGATGTGCAAAAAGGTGGTTACACTAAGAGCGGAGGAGGATTCTAGCAGCAGGGAAGAGAGGTTGGAGTCTGGAAAACTGGTTAGTAAGGGGTTGCAATAGTCTAGTATAAGGCAGGTGTCCCCAATCTTTTTTTACCCTTGAGCCACATTCAAATGTAAAAAGACTTGGGGAGCAACACAAACATGAAAAAAGTCCTTTTGGATGCCAAAAAAGGGCTGTGACTGAGTATTTGGTAGCCCTAGGCAGTACATATCGTTTTTATGCAACCAAGTCTTGCCACCAAGCCAGAAAATTCAAATAGAAGAACCTGTTTTAAGGGCCACTGGGAGCAACATCCAAGGGGTAGGAGAGCAACATGTTACTTACAGGCCACTGGTTGGGGATCACTGGGATAAAGCATGGATCTTGGCAATATCACAGAGGAAGAAGAAGGTTATAGCCGTGGCATAAATATGATTTGAGAAGACAGCATGCTGAATCAACAGGGTTCATGCCATCAGGAGTAATAGTAAAAGGAAGAGAAAAGCTGGGTTTTTTCTTGGTTCATTTTGGAGGGTGTGCCCTATGCTAACAGATATTTCAAAGGGAGATTAGGAGGGAAAAACAGTGCATTCACCACAATGTGTCAGGGAGCCGGGAGCTCCCTCCAGGGAGGTAGTCGGGATCAAGGGAGGAAGCCCTCTTGAGGGTGCAAGGTCGCGGTATCCAAAGGGTTAAGCAAATACAAGGTCAAAGACCAGGCAAGAGTTCAATGGCAGGCAGATCAGGATCAAATAACAAAAGTCCAGGCAAGGGGTCAAAACCAAGGCAGGAGCAGGAATCAGGATAGCAGGATAACAGAAACCCAGGTTCAAGGTAGCAGAACCTATTCTTGGGCGCCCTTCTGGTGTCCTGGGCGCCCTTTTATAGTTGAATCTGGCGCCATAGTGACATCACTGGCGTCCTTACGCCGGTGTGCTTGCGCGTTTGCACATGCGTCGGCGTTGCGGCGCTGGCGTCCCAGCGCCCACGTGGGCCGACTGGGCGCCGCCATCTTGGATTCTTCGCCGCCGGGAGCGGACGCGTCCCTTCATGCTCCCGGCGGCCTTGACAGTACCCCCCCCTCACGGGGGGCCTCAGGACCACCAGGACTTGGCTTCTGGGGAAACTTGGAATGGAAATCCCTAACCAGACGAGGAGCATGAACATCAGAGTGTCCTTCCCAGGAGCATTCTTCAGGGCCAAAGCCCTTCCACTTGATGAGATATTGAAGAGAGCCCCTGGAGATTCTGGAGTCAAGGATCCTTTCCACCTCATATTCTTGTTGACCATCCACAGAGATAGTAGGAGGGTGAGACTGGTCCATAGAAAAGCTGTTGGAAGTAGCGGGTTTCACCAAGGAGACATGAAACACGTTGGGAATTCGCATCTCAGGGGGAAGCTGAAGTCTGACAGCCACAGGATTGATCACTTCTGAGATGGAGAATGGACCCACAAACTTTGGACCCAATTTAGGAGATGGCATCTTCAATCGAATGTTCCTGGAAGACAACCAGACTTTATCACCAACCTTGTAGGGAGGAGAGGGTCTACGTCTTCGATCAGCGAAAAAGTGCTCTTGTGTCTTGTGCACAAGAGCACTTTTCTCCAAATTAGACTTGGTTGCAGCCCAAATAGCGGACATATGGGCCGCATGGTCATCAGCGGCTGGGACATCAGACAAAACAAAGTCTTGCGGAAAGGCTTGAGGATGTTGGCCATACACAGACATGAATGGAGATCTTCCAGTGGATGAATGACAGGCGTTGTTATGGGCAAATTCCGCCCACGGGAGAAGGTCAGACCAATCATCTTGGCATAAGGAGACATGATTCCTCAGGAATTGTTCTAAGGCTTGATTCACCCGTTCAGCTGCCCCATCAGTTTGGGGGTGATAGGCAGACGAGAACTGGAGAGCACTACCCAAATCCTTACATAAGGAACGCCAAAACTTAGCTGTGAACTGGGAACCTCTGTCAGAGACTATCTCCGCTGGGAATCCATGCAGACGGAAAATGAATTGAATGAACAATTGAGACAATTCCACCGCAGATGGAAGCTTCCGTAACGGGATGAAGTGGGCCATCTTGCTAAAGCGATCAATGACAACCCAGATGACAGTGTTCCCACTGGAGAGAGGAAGTTCGACTATGAAGTCCATTGCCAAATGAGTCCATGGACGAGAAGGGACAGGCAATGGTTGTAGTAACCCGCTAGGGCGAGAATGGCTAGGCTTGGAAGTGGCACAAACAGTACAAGCAGCAACAAAGTCTTTGACATCTTTATGAATAGTCGGCCACCAGACTAGACGCCGTAATAGATCAAGAGTCTTAGCAGGACCAGGATGTCCAGCTTGCTTGGAGCTATGAGTCTGTTGAAGGATAGGCAGACGAAGTTCAGGAGGTACAAATGCCATTCCGATGGGGGTATCAGATGGGGCAGAAGATTGACCGGCCAGGATTTGATCAGCAAATTGAGGGTACATAGAAGCGATGATCTTGACAGGAGGGATAATTGGCTCTTGTCTCTCAGGAGAACGATCCACCGGAGTGAAACTTCGGGACAGAGCATCGGCTTTCCGATTCTTGGAGCCTGGGCGAAAAGTCAAGACAAAGTTGAATCGAGAGAAGAAGAGAGCCCACATTGCTTGTCTGGGACTCAGCCTCTTGAGAGATTGAATGAACTCAAGATTCTTATGATCTGTGTAGATCGTGACTGGAATCAAGGAACCTTCAAGGAGGTGACGCCACTCTTCTAAGGCAAGCTTGACGGCCAAGAGTTCTCGATTCCCTACGTCATAATTTTGTTCGGCAGGAGAGAACTTCTTAGAGAAATACGCACATGGGTGCAACTTTCCATCAGAGGAATGTCTTTGGGACAGGATAGCTCCAGCTCCAACTTCAGAAGCATCCACCTCAATGAAGAAAGGTGACTCCGGATCAGGATGGCGGAGAACCGAAGCAGAAGTGAAGGCATCCTTCAAGGATTAAAAAGCTTCAATAGCAGGTGGGGGCCATGAGCTGGGTTTACCCCCTTTTCGGATGAGGGCCAGGATAGGTGCAATACGGGAAGAGAACCCCTTAATGCCTTGGTGCTCAGCAGTAGGGGCCACTCTTGGATTGCAGACACTTTCACAGGATCCATCTCAAAACCCTCTGGGGAGATGATATAGCCCAGAAAAGGAATCTTGGACACTTCAAACACGCATTTCTCCAACTTGGCAAAGAGAGAGTTCTTCCTCAAACGAGAGAGTACTTCCTTCACCTGGGAGCGATGGCTTGCTAAGTCCTTGGAGAAAATCAGGATGTCATCAAGGTACACGACCACAAACTTTCCCAAGAGATCCCGAAAAACGTCGTTCACAAATTCTTGGAAGACAGCGGGGGCATTGCAGAGACCAAAGGGCATCACGAGGTATTCGTAGTGCCCATCACGAGTGTTGAATGCTGTCTTCCATTCGTCACCCTCACGGATGCGGACGAGATTATACGCCCCACGGAGATCCAACTTAGTGAAGATTTTAGCCCCCTTCAGTTGGTCGAAAAGTTCTGCAATCAGTGGCAATGGATACCGGTTCTTAACTGTGATTTTATAAAGTCCCCGGTAGTCAATACAGGGACGTAGGCCTCCATCCTTCTTCTCTACGAAGAAGAATCCAGCCCCTGCAGGAGAAGTAGAAGGGCGAATAAACCCTCGCTGGAGATTTTCTTGGATATATTCCTTCATGGCAGAAGTCTCGCCTGGGGAGAGAGGATAAGTGCGACCTCTAGGAGGCATGGTTCCAGGCAGGAGATCAACTGGACAATCGTAGAGACGATGAGGAGGGAGAAATTCTGCAGACTTTTTACAGAAGACATCAGAGAATTCCTTGTAAAAGGAGGGAAGCGTCTTCAAATCAGATGTAGAAATATTCACCCTCTGGATGGGTTCAGCAGGAAGGCAGTGCAGTTGGCAGTATGGACTCCAACGGGAAACCTGCCCCGAGGACCAATCAATGATAGGGTTATGCAGGCGTAACCAGGGAAGCCCCAAGACGACTGGAACAGAAGGACAGGAAATAATCAGGAACGATAACTCGGATTCAAGGGGTCGGTCATCAATAGCAGTTACTCGAAGTGGAGGAGTCAAAGGAAACAAGGGAACATTCATATGCTTGGCAAAGAGAGCGTCCATGAAATTTCCGGCAGCTCCGGAGTCAACGAAAGCAGGGCCAACAATGGTCTTAGAGGACAGACGGATCTGTAAAGGCAGAAGAAACCTGTGAGAGTTTTCATGTGACTTCGGAGAAATACCCCCTACGTGAGTCTTTCCAAGGTTACCTTGAAGAGGGGAACTCTGAGGCTTCACAGGACAGGAGTTGGCAAAATGAGATTGACCCCCACAGTAGAGACAAAGTCCAGCCGTACGTCTCCGGAGTTTCTCCTGTTCAGAGAGACGAGCTCTTCCGACTTGCATAGGTTCCTCCGGAGGAATAACAGAAGGCTGCTGGGGGGTAGGAGGTAATAGGGGTCTTTGAAAGCGAGGAGCCAGCATGGGTTGAAACTTCTTGACTCGGTCCCTATCAGCTTGATGTTCTCTCTGACGGGTGTCCACCTTGACAGACAAAGCAATGAGGTCTTCAACCTGCATGGGTAATTCACGGGAGACCAGGTCGTCTTTGAGGCGAAGAGAGAGACCATTGTAGAAGGCAGCATGATAGGCATCATTGTTCCAACGAGTCTCAGCAGCGAGAGTACGGAATTCAATGGCATATTCCGCTACACTACGATTCCCTTGGCGGATCTGGAACAGACGAGAAGCAGCGGTCGCCACTCGACCGGGAGCATCGAACACAGTCCGGAATTCTTTCAGGAAGGCTTTAGCATCATCAATTAGAAGAGACTCCTTCTCCCAGTGCGAAGATGCCCATTCAAGCGCTTTCCCCGCCAGACGGGTGATCACGAAACCAACCTTAGCTCGCTCAGAGACAAATTCTGCAGGTTGCAGGGCGAACCGAATCTGGCACTGATTCACAAAACCACGACAGGCTTGAGGGTCGCCACTGTAGAGAGGCGGTGCAGGAATATGTGGACCAGAAGTGGAGGACTGTGTAGCCATATCGGCAACAACTAGCGTGGGCGTTGTCGGCGTTGGAGTAGTCGGCGTCAGCATAGATAATTTTTCTAGAATTGACTCCAGCGTGTGTCCAACATAATTTTGCCGAGCTTCGTACGCCTCCATGCGAGTATGCAGACCTCCAAAGGCCCTGCCGAAATCTGGCTGAGCTTCCTCAGTGGGATCCATGGCCCAAGAATAATGTCAGGGAGCCGGGAGCTCCCTCCAGGGAGGTAGTCGGGATCAAGGGAGGAAGCCCTCTTGAGGGTGCAAGGTCGCGGTATCCAAAGGGCTAAGCAAATACAAGGTCAAAGTCCAGGCAAGAGTTCAATGGCAGGCAGATCAGGATCAAATAACAAAAGTCCAGGCAAGGGGTCAAAACCAAGGCAGGAGCAGGAATCAGGATAGCAGGATAACAGAAACCCAGGTTCAAGGTAGCAGAACCTATTCTTGGGCGCCCTTCTGGTATCCTGGGCGCCCTTTTATATATTGAATCTGGCGCCATAGTGACGTCACTGGCGTCCTTACGCGTCCTTTGCGCATGCGTCGGCGTTGCCGCGCTGGCGTCCCAGCGCCCACGTGGGCCGACTGGGCGCCGCCATCTTGGATTCTTCGCCGCCGGGAGCATGAAGGGACGCGTCCGCTCCCAGCGGCGAAGAATCCAAGATGGCGGCGCCCAGTCGGCCCACGTGGGCCTTGACACAATGTAGTTCTAAAAAATCCAACTTGCTTTTTAAATGGAAGTGCACCTGCTTCTAATAAACAAATACATTACAAATATCTGTCCCAACTTGGAACAGCTTGCATGTCTCCTATAGTGTCCCTTTGTGGACAGATTTACTTTGCGAGGGCCGGCTGGTAGAGCCGTTGGCCTTGCTAGGGATACAGGCAGAGATGACTTGTTTACAATGAGCAACTTGTTACTGTCAAAGCTGAAATTAATTCTTACCCGTTCTGCTTGTGCAGTGGAGAATCTGAATGGCCTATAATATAGCTGACAACTAGCCTTGCATTATTAATACATAAATGATTTCACAGAGCCTAATGAAGGTGCACAGTTTTACATTTAGTGCAAGCCAATTAATTAAACATTGAATATAATGCGAACCATACTGCTCTGTAATTTGTATTTTGTTATCTGACTTACATGAAAAGAGTATGAAAGGGAACTGATTTATTTATATATTTGTTTAGTCAATCACTTACTTAAAAAGTGTAGGATAGAGACATGTACATATAGGACCTTTTTCTACTTTTGCACTTTTGCAATTCATTTTTTTTTCACAGCTATTTAAGTTTTTATCAAAGGGGTGGTTCACTGTTAAATTAACTTTGTTGTTATAGTATGGGCAAATCTGAGTAACTTTTCAATTGGTCTTCATTTTTAAAATCGTTATCGTTTTTTATTATTCACCTTCTTCTTCAGACCCTTTCCAGATCCCATTTAAAAACTAATTTTCTGTAAGGCTACCCATTAATTATTATAGCTCTTTTTTATTACTTATCTTTCTTTTCAGGCCTTCTCCTATTCATATTCCAGTCTCTCATCCAAATCAATGCATGGTTGCTACAGTAATTTAGACCCTAGCAACAAGGTTGCTGAAATTGCAAATTGGAGAGCTGCTGATTAAAGAGCTAAATAACTCAAAACCCCCATAAATAAAAAACAACTGCAAATTGTCTCAGCATTTCACACTCTACATCATACTAAAAGTTAGTCAGAGGTGAACAACCCCTTTAACTGTGAATATAATACATTTTGTAACTGCATCGCCATCTGCTGGTCGGTTCCTGTAACTGTAGCTACAGAAGGAAAACAGAGAAGTGTTATGATGTTGCTCTGCTGAGGAAGGAGATGGGAAAGGGCTTCTGATCTCTTTCCTGAGCAGAGCAACATCAGAATAGTTCTGTGTATCTCTGTGACTCTAATGTTACAGGAATGGACCAGAAAGCAGTTGTATTTCACAAAAAGCTAAGTATGACCTTTAAGACTGGTCAAAAAGCAGAAATTGGTTCTCAATACAATTTTCATAGAACAGGTATAGGATTGGGAATGCCTAGAAATGGGGTCTTATTATAATAATTATAATTAGTGGTAGTAAAGCCAAATAATCAGCCATAAATTTTGAACTGATTTACTCTTTCACAGTAATGGGTTTCTGGGAAATAAAGCTAATACCTGTACAACACCTTTATGAAATTTAAGAAAAGAGCCTGTGATGTTTTCATCTTAATGATTACTTAATATATCCCTTGATATAAAGAAACCTCACATTTATGGAATCCATTATTAGCGTGTAGAAAATATTGCTCTTTTAGACACTGAACATGTTAAATCTCTTCACTGAAATCTCTTATATTTCTTAATTTTTGAGCCAGAGCACGTACTTACTGTGCTCATAATGTGACTATAACAATGCATTTATATTCTAAACCCACAACAGGGAACATGATTGTTTGCTACGTTAAAAAAAAAGCAGTTTAATCTTCTACATTGAGAGTTAGGCAAGGGAATGCAAATGTGATTTTAGGGAATAGAGAGCAATTTCTGTATCAAAGAACAAAATTCAAATTTAAATTAAAATAAATAGAAGAAAGGAAAAATGATAGGTGTTCAATAAAAATGCCCCCGGTGCCATTAGATTTAGTTAAATTGTGGAAAATAATGCATGTGTTGGGAAAAACAATTTTAAATGTAAGGGGGAATCATGCAGACGAGCTCAGTGCAACTGCTTCCTCATTCGGCAGCTATTTTCTTGGCTGTGAATCTATAGACATGAAACTACAATGAAGTGGATGAATTCACAGGTGAATGTATGTCCTGACATTTGCTTGAGAGCATGTCAATACAGGGGGAACATAGTTACATTTTGGGTGATTTTCCTTGGCAATTACTTAGGGGTGCACCGAATCCACTATTTGGGATTTGGCCCAATCCCCAAATCGTTCATGAATACTGAACTGAATCCTAATTTGCGTAAAAGTAGAAAAAACAGTTTTGTGATGAAAAGTTACATGATTTTACTTCTCACCCCTAATTTGCATGAGGATTTGCCGGAATCCTGCTGAAAAGGACAAATCCTGGACGAATCCTGAACTGAATCCTGTTCGGTGCAGCCCTGCAATTAATTCTGGGATAAAGCCTACAAAGTGCAAATTGGTGCATCCATCACTAGCGATGGGCGAATTTGTCCTGTTTCACTTTGCCAAAAAAATTAGCAAAACACATTGAAGTCAACAGGCATCAAAATTATTTTGATTCACGTCAATTTTCGACACCCGCAACAATTTTTATACGTGCTCCTATTTTGTCCAAATGCAAATGCAACAATTTTATACGTGCGACTATTCTGACGTGCACACACATTTTTTTTACGCTGCAGATTTTTTGCCAGCGAATTTTTGACACAGTTTCGCAAATGTATTCGCCTGTGGTGAATGGCGGAAAATCAGAGCAAATTCACGGATGAATTTATTCGTCCATCACTATCCAACGCGGTATATAAAAGAGAGCAAAAATAATCTTCTGTACTTGTATGTATATTTGACAGATAAAGCAATCTATTTATCTATTTATTACTGTTATAGGGCTGCTAAACCTCTGTGCTAGTACAGTAAGTTCAATACATATAGCTTTTATAGTCATATTTATTTTAGCCTTTAGTTCTCGATTGGGATAAGAGAAATTGTAATTCTAGCCCCTTGCAAGATACTATGGGGCAAATTTACTATGACAGGTGCTAAATTGCCAAATTACAGTTATAGTAATTAATCAAATATTTGCTTTTATCTCTAAGACTGATCAAATTAAATATTCAATTGGTTGCTAGGGGCAACTGCATCCAGCTGTGTCAGTAAATGAGCCCATATATCTGTATAAAGAATTCCAGTATAGTTTAATTCTCAAATTAGCTGCTAATCACATTTCCTATATGCTGATGGTGGTTTTTTCCTTTGAAGCTTTTATCCTAGTCAATGAGCAGTTCTGAAGGTTTTAGCAGAATGGTATTTGCTTTCTACACTAAAGCAGTGCAATCGATCCATGTAGAAATCTTCTCTCACCATGGTTTAGATGACACCACATTGTGATCAATATTTCCAGGATGTTCCCTTGTTTCAATGCTTGTTTTCATAATAGCTCTCTTGTTTTATTTAGCATTAAATACAACGTACAAGGGATCTCAGTGCAACATTAAGAGATTTTTACTCATCTGTTCCTTCTGAAAGTGATTTGACACAATTAATGTATGTATAGCATTATAATTGTTTTTATGTGCTTCTCTGCTGACAAAGTTTTTTAGCATGTCCAATCAATATTTAAATGAGTCCCATCAGATATCAATTTGGGAAGCCATTGCTCTGGATCCAGATACTGACCAATAGGCCACTGACAAACTACAAACTAGTTGTTACTTGGATTGATTGTTTTTAGCAATACATTAACCAAACAGATGGGGATCAATACTATAATAGGGGATAATTAAATTCATGCAATAATTGCATTCAAGATTAAGTGCTAAGCATTAAAGAGACAGAAGGGAGGGGGTTCCTGTTCAGTAGAGCTTACAATCTAAGTGGGTGGTCACATACAGACACAAATAGGAGGATAGTTAATGCTGAAATTGACTGTGGTTGTCACTGCTTCAGAAGTGCCCGTACTGAGTCAGATGTAGTCGTTAGGCTCAAAGGTAAATAATATCCCACACTGAAGACCAAAACAGTACAGCATATTCTAGATGGGGCCTTACAGTGGAAGAATAACTCCCTACTTTCACAAATCTATGCCCCTTTTAATACAGCTCAAGACCTTATTTGCCCTTGATGCTGCTGACTGGCATTGCTTGCTACAGCCAAGTTTATGATCTACAAGGACCCCAAGTTCTCTCTCCATTATGGATTTGCCTAGTGGCCACCAGGGGTGCTCCACCAATGAGGCAAGTTGAGTAACTCGCCTCAGGTGGCAAATTCCCACTAGGTACCAGGAGCAGCAAAAATGCCACTCCTGGTACTTAAGAGCCAAATTTCCGGTTTTGGTCCTGTTGGAAATTCGTCTCTTCTAGCGCAGAAAGCAAAATTATGCTTCCTGGCCCTCTCCGCCGTCCTCGTGGAACCCCCCTGGACCAAAAAGGCGAGCGCAATGGGGGGGCTGCAACAACACCAAGCTGCCTCAGGCGGCGGAGGGGGCCAGGATCGCCCCTGGTGGCGGCATATTTTTTCATCCCAGGTACATGACCTTATATTTCTTTAACATTGAACCTCATATGCCACTTAGCCTTCCAGATTGCCAGTTTGTCAATGTCCTGCTGCCAGGATGTCGCATCTTAAAAGGAATTTATTGGGCTTTGTTCCATCTGCCAACACTGATACATTACTTACAATACCCTCTCCTAAGTCATTAATGAACAAATTAATGCAGACCCAATACAGAACCCCGTGGCACCCTACTAAGAACATATACCAATAGACCGAAGTTTAAAAGCAGATATTTGTGGGGCACTGTATCAAACATTTTGGCAAAAGCCAAATATATCACATCTACTGCAACCCCACTGTACAGTATTTTACTTACATTATCATAAAAAGCAATCAAATTTGTCTGACATGACCTCTACTTCATAAAGCCATGCTGATTGCTGATCATAATGCCATTCACCAGGACATAATTCTAAATTTAATCTTTTAAAAAATCTTCAAATTTCTTGCCCACAATAGATGTCAAGCTTACAGGCCTTTAATTGCCAGCCTGAGATCGTAATCCCTAAGAGTTACATCAGTTTTCATCCGGTCCATAAGTACCATACCAGATGAAAATGAGTCTAGGAAAATCAGAAATAGAGGCCTGCTAAAACTGAATGCAGCTCTCTGAGTACTCCATCTGGCCCTGGCCAAGGTCATGGTGCTGAACAGAAATATCAGTTAATTGTATCAGCAAAGATAGATACTTGTATCACTATTAGTAGACAATAGGCAGGGGAGACTGGGATGCATTGTACTACTAAATGTTGCCTTTACTCAGCAGGGTCCAGTGTTCCCATGGAACAGACCTTTGTCACAGTAAGTTTGATATCCACATGAATTTGACTGAATCTCTTTGCAGATTCCCCATCTCTTCTTTATCTCAGTACTTCTGTGGGTGAATCTTCTCTGCTCAGCCAGCAGCCTCTCATGGATATGATTGAATGATAGGCTAAGAACAGCAATCTCTGGATTCTGGCATATGGGGGGGGGGGCTGCTGTAAGATGCCATAGACTTTTATTGGGGTTTTATGGGGGGGCTGTTTGGGCCTTTATGTATTTTAAATGCCAGGCCCTATTATGAAACTGACTGGGGACCTGCTAGCTTGGTAAGTAACTGTCAACAAGGACTCTGTGGGACCTGTCTTGTTATATTTCTGAAAGAGCAGCATAAAAACATTTATTTCTGAGTCATATTGTCAGTTTAAGTCTGAGGACACAAGGGTTAATTGCATTGTCAATATCATTTGTTATTTAGTATTATACTGTAAGTCCTTGTATCTGTAAATAGTACATATTGTATGGGTAGCCATAGCAACAGACCTCTTTATAGAATTACCTGGGTTGAATGTCTGCTTCTTAAATATAATTGGGTGACATGGTGATTAACATTATTGTGTTGCAGCACTGGGGTCCCCAGTTCAATTATCACCTAGAAACAATATACAAAAAGCTTCTGTGTTTTATCAGTGTCTGTGTGGGTTTCCTTTAGGTTCTCCACTTCCCACCCACACTCCAAAAGCATACTGGCAGGTTAAAGGACAATGATAGGCTATTTTACTGATGTATCACCCCCAGTCAGGCCCGGATTTGTGGAAAGGCCACCTAGGCCCGGGCCTAGGGCGGCAGGATTTTAGGGGGGCGGCATGCTGCCCAACCATACCCACATTGGTTCAAAAACACTGGGGATGTGCTGGAGATACAATCATTTTTTAAACTCCCTTGCGCCAATCCCCATTGCTCTGGTCCAGATGATGAAAATTTGCATGAATGAAGGGAAGGGGACAGGGGCGACGAACGACAGTGGCATAGGGGCGCCCAATACGTAAATCCGGCCCTGTCCCCAGTGGAATAAATTGGTCCTAAACCAAGATAGTTAGATAGATAACAGATAGATAATAGACTGATGATAGATGAATGTATGGATGGATGATGATAGATGATGATGATGATAGATAGATAGATAAAGATACCTTTCCAAATCTGCTGTCGATAACATTAACATAAGTTACCAAAATATTGCTGCAGTTTTATATAGAAATCTGTCCTCTCACAATGAGCAAGGAATTGGAATTTCTGTGAAACATCAAATATTTACTGGCAAAGCACGCTTACAAGTATTGCTAAGGGAATTGATGTTTTCAAATGGAGGTAAATGGTGTCCTGCATTCAAATCTAGGATAACATTTAAACCCCTTTCTTCTTCCATTACAACCTGGAATGCAATTAGCCATAAAAACATGACCGAATGAAGTATAATATAAATGAATTTGAAAACGAAATCAATGGCACAGTATTTCAGCGTATTATTTATTATTATGCCTTTAGTTAAATAGTGCCATTATCTCTAGCATCACAGTATAGAGAAAGGGTATGTCAATACAAGGCACAATGATTCCAATACATATAAACATAAAGAAGCTATAAAATATTTAGGCAGATGCAATCATCAGTACATAAAGCTGCATCAAAGTACAACCGAAGACTGAAACAAATTAAAGTAGAAATGCAGTAACTGCCCTCCTGAGCATTCATGCAATAGTGAAATAAAACGTAATTCTAAGCAACTTTCCAATGTACATTCATTAAAAATGATCGATAGCTTTAAAGTAATGTGTAAATGTATTTGCAGTTGAAAGCAATTTTTCTTTATCCCTTTCTGTTCTTTGGGACTGATTCAACAAAGTAACTGTAATTCTACCTGTTCAGAGTCAAATATAAACATCAGTCCACTGAGAAGCATTATGTAAAGAGCTGCTACTTGTCTTAAAGGGGTTGTTCACCTTTAAATAAACTTTTAGTATGATGTAGAGAGTGATATTCGGAGACAATTTCCAATTGGTTTTCAATTTTTATTATTTGTGGTTTTTGAGCTATTTCACTTTTCTTTCAGCAGCTCTCCAGTTCAGAATTCCAGCGGCTATCTGGTTGCTACAGTCCAAATTACACTAGCAACCAAGCAGTGATTTCAGCAAGGGGCTTGAATATGAATAGGAGAGGAAGATTAATAACAAAAGTAACAATAACTATACAATTGTAGCCTTACAGAGCATTTGTTTTTTTAGACGTGCCCTCCATTTGAAAGCTGGAAAGAATTAGAAATAAAAGGTAAATGAATTAAAAAGTATACAGAAACCAAAGCCCAATTAAAAAGTTGCTTAGAATAAGCCACTCTATTAACCACTCCTTTAAAACAGACTGTAGGTAAATTGCTTTGATTTTTCACTTACAGACAGGAAAGTCAAATGTGACTTTTTAGTTTCAATATTCAGACCCTGAAATTTCGGAGGAACATCCCTGAACCAAAAAGATGAATTTTCACAACAAATTAGATGGCCGAAATCCTGATAACACTGATATCTCAGATTGAGCTTAAATTTACGAATTTGAAAGTTTTCAAAATTCAAATTTTAGAAATGCATTAAGTGCAAAAACTGGAAAAACTTGAATGTAACCATTTGGCATCTAAAAGTTGCTGAGTTTGCGTTGAAGTCCATGGGAGTTGTCCTAGGCTAAAAAAAATTTTTTTAATTTTTTCGATTCCACTGCATTTGATTTTTTTTTTCATGTTTTTATTTCATTGCATTTTTTTTATATTCAATTAATCTAACACATCTTCTGGGGGGTGTCTGAATTTTTAAATTCACGTTTTTCAAAAAACATTTGGTAGACCCATTGAAAATGACGAGTTGAAGATAAATTCGTTTAATTGAGTTTTTTTGATTGGCACTTGGGTCTAACATCTTTTGGGGGTTCCCTTTCCTAGCAGATGTATCAGAGCTCACTCAAATAACCAACTCCAGCACAAAGAAATGTTACCAAATAACTGACTTTGGCATACATCATGCATATAGACAGACAGTATTTCTGTTTTTAAAACCGTGACCTCTAATGCATCTTCTAGGCAAACGGAACACTGCCTAAAAGGATGTTTTAGACCTGTCAATCGAAGGCTGACTCCAAGGAATGCATGAAGAGAGAATGAAGCCAGACAGATTGCTGAGAGGGGGTAAGTAAATTTCTTAATTTCAGAAACAGTGCTGAATTTATAATTGATTATATTATGAATTGTTTTTCTTATTTCCATGAGATGAATCTTACATTAAGGGGGTTATTAACTTAAACTTAATTTTTATTGTATTTGTGTTTTTGTGGGGGAATTCTATTTTGCGTAGGGAAAAAAACCTCAGATTTTTAGAGATTTATCATCCACCATCTCAATTTGCGCCATCTTTTTCTCTTCTGTAATCTTCAGGAATAGGTGTATAGGCGCCTGCGCAATTGGAGCAATCTTTGTTTTGCGACAACTGCACATGTACCGAAAGTCACGGAAATTGCAGAAGCGCCGGAAGAAGACCTGAAGATTACCAAAGAGAAGTGTAATAAATTACTGCCTTACAGCGTAGAGGGGACGCCTGCCACGCCGCTCCTCTTCAGAAGTAGCCGGGAACTAGGGCGCATGAGGCGCGCCTTCTCTGCATTTAATTTATAGGCGCGCTGGCGTGTTGATGCCAGTGCGCAATGGCGCAAAAGTTTAAAGTATTTAAATGGACATTTAGGATTTTTTCACTGCCCGTTATAGGATTTGTTCCTCGTGAGTTTCCTGGTGCCTCTGTGCTGTATAGCTTCTGTGATCTGATTCTTGTTGTGACCCCTGCCTGTTTTTGGACGATTCTGCCTTCTGTATCCTGACCCTTGCCTGGTAACCGACTTTGCTTACCCCATATCCCTTCTGATTGATCTCCAGGTTTGACCTTTGCCTGCCTGACTCCGTTTGTACTCTGCCTTCCCTGACCCGGCCTGATTTGACTACGCTTTCTGTCTACGCCTTGTACCACGACCTTTTGCCCAAAAGACTTTGCATTACCGTTGTGCCCCTTTGCTCGTTCAGAACCCTTCGATTGGCACCTCTCTTAATAAGACCTGGCGGCATCCGATTAGCCAAGGGCTCCTCCCGAGGTGAAAGGTAGCTGTTAAAGGCGGAAGCAAGAGCCGAGAACAAGGTGCTTAGCATTGGTTCTGAATTTAGGGTGCCGACCCCGTGACAAGAAGAAGATGGCATCCGTGAACTCCGATGCCTTAATCTGCACCGAGGCAGAAGTAAAGAGTTAGGGGTATTTGCCAAAGGTACCACCTAGGCTGGTAGGGAGCAGGGAGGGGGTCTATGTAGGGTAGGGGTTTTTATTAGCAAGGGTTTGGTTCTTCTGTAATGAACAATGGAATCTGAGTTGCTTTCTGTATCATCTAGTGCATTTTCCTATAAATTAACTGAACTTTTGTACTTTTATTCATGGATAACTGGCTGGGGAATTGATACACGTAAGAGTAATGGGAATATGTCCAGCAGGTAATGTATATCTGTTTTCCTTTACGTAATTGCTAAACACATAATGAGTACTCTGCATTGTTGAACTATAACACTATGCAAGGATAATGGACTACCACACCCACACTATCATGTCATGAAGGTGGGGCTTATGGGGTAAATTTAAAGGTTGTTTTGGATTGTTCTCACTTATGTAACCTGAAGAAGGGAGGAGTAGACCCTCTCCCCCCCAAAATGTTGTTTTGCATTTTTGTGGTAAATCTGGCTCAATAAAGGATTCATTGCACAGCAAAGAAATGGTAGAGGGCTATATCCGTTTGTGGAGGTATTTTGGTAAAAAATGTAAAGTAATATAATGTTTTCTATAAGTAAACGTGATGTCAGTCTGTGAATTTGCTTTCAAAATATATAATATTGTTACTAGTTCCATTCTTCTGTTGACATCAGCTGAGGAGCACATAGACAACAGATTGTGCCCACTAATTTTGTTTTGCCTCATTTGCTGATTGTACTGCCACATTTCAACAGTTGGTTTCAGCAAAATATCAAGCTTTTCCGCTTAATGACAAACTCGTTTTTTCATCAACAAACGGCTAATTTCATAGAGCGAAAGATGTGAATGCCAAAAAATGGCAGAAGTTTGAAACAAAAGTATTTTATGAGCTCAAAACTTCTCTTTTTTACAAAGGCATGTTCAGTTTCTGTTATAGAAAATGTCCTGTTTTTGATGATGAACACTAGAGGCCCATTTATCCGTATTCTCATTTTAGTGATTTTTTGTGATTTTTGAAAACACAAAAAAACAAATTTTCTCTAAAACAACATATGCCATGTCATTTATTAAAAGAACTGAATATAAAAAGCAAGAATGAAAAAAAACTTCCGAAAACCTCTTAAACTTATATGGATTAAAAAAAGATCCAATAGGATCAGCACAGCTCTCATTGACTTCTACGAGACCTTGACAGATTTTACTTGCCGAAGTTTTGTATTAGAGTTCCTCGTGTTTTTTTTTTACACTAAAGAAATCTCACATTTTTTTAAAAGGATTTTATTTTGCATTTTTCAAAACATAACATAAAACAACACAAAACAAAATAGGCAGTAAATCTCGCATTTCAATCACTAGCAAATTCAATTGTTAGTGAATAGGCCACCTTATCTTTTAATGTTTATGGAAGAAGCAGGAAAAAAAGCTCATAAAAATATGGGATAGCTTTAAATAATTAAGTGAAAGGTCATTAAATATCATCTTAGTATTAAAAGGGACCCACCACCCAAAAAAATGATCCAAATCCTATTTTATCACATTAGTCAAGCAAAATGAACACTATATAAACTATTTGAATCTTGTTTCCTTCAGTCTGGGAATTCAAAATTATAGCAAGCAGGCAGGAGCCATTTTGTGGACACTGCTTTTAAGGAAAGCCTTGCATCATCTCAGAATCTTGTTTGTGCACCAGAATGGGGGACCTGATGTCCATCCCCATGCACTGGCTACACAATTAAATGGTGAAGAGACCTGGGGGAATGTGGGGAGAGCAGTGACATCTAGGAAGTGCTGAATGGAAAGTGCAAGTAATTGTCTGCCCAGCCTCTATGCCCATGGCATAGAGGAGGGGCAGACAGTATTTGATTGACAGCTGAGATTTTTAAATGAGCTTACAACAGCTATGAATGCCTTAATAAAAAATAGAAATTGGATTTCATGTTTAATTTGAAAAGGACTTTTATTACACAGATTTTTGTGTCTGGGTGACAGGTCCACTTTAAGCTTATACCATTAATATGTTATTATACCATTTTTCTGTCTCCACGGATACTTTGGTTATCCTGAGCCACTCCACAGTTTTACATTCTAAATACAGTTTAAAGGAGTCTAAAGTCTGCTATGAATGGCTGATTCATTCAAGGCTCTTGTCATTTTCCAGGCATCAGATAATTTGACTGAACCCTATCCCTTCATACAAATACAGTTTCATAATTCGGGAATATAATGTACTGTTTACTTGTCTTGGAGCATTTCCACTTCATGAGAAAAGAAATGTACCTAGAATTTCGAATTGAAAAAACTTCGAAATTGAATTAAAAAACACCAACTGAAATTAAGTCAAAGTTTTTTTTGTTGAATAGGTCCGTTATAAAGTGACATGCTACAGGATTTTGTTGTACCTTTCTCTTTATATCAGATTTCTGTTCCCCTATACTTTCTTTAGCCTGTCTAGTAGTTTGACCAATGTACATCAGGCTGCATGGACACTTTATTGCATAGACTACAAATGTTGACAGGCATGTATAGTACCCTTTGATCTTAAATGTAGTACCCTTATGCGGGTAGGGTTGCCACCTTTTTAAAAAAAATTTACCAGCCAGTGATGGGGGGCGGTAATGCTGTGACGTAAAAAGGGGCGGGTCACAGGTAAATGGGCGGGTGGTGACGTGAAAAGGGGCGGGGTCACGTGCAGCGTGATGCAAAATGTGGCGGGCCCCATTGCAAGAGGGGCAGAAGACGAAGGAGGGGTAAGTTTCAGCCGGAGGGCCAAGGGCTTTTGTTATAGGTATTACAAATTACCGGCAGCTACATTGCCGGTAAATTTGTAATACCGGCCCCGGCCCTGGCAGGTATTTTACCGGCTAGGCCGGTAAAATACCGGCCGGGTGGCAACCCTATATGCGGGTGATATAGCCTATACAGGCGAAACGTACGTCAGGCGTTTGCTCTATCAAACATTCTAAGGGTGGGGAGGAGGCACTCTGGAGGGTTGGCTGAATGGTGGCAGCAGTTTCCCTCTAATAACGGAGGTAGCGTTGGAAAGACCGGTGATGTTGTTACCAGCACTCGCACAGACTTAATTTTGGGCTTTGCCCGTTTCCAATTTTCGGTGTTGCATTTGCACTAGCGATAGGTAATAGACCACACTTACTTAGGTGCCTCTGAGAGGACAAAGCGCCAGTTACTCTATGCACACCGTATTGGAAACATATATGTCTGTATAATACTGCAAGGTACAGTACACTGGGTCTGTCCTCCGTTAGTATGCACTACCTTTGGTTATTTAACCCATTGTGTTCATGTCCAAACTTTTGTTGTTGCTTTAACACAAGACATAGGGCATAGGCCATACCTACTTAGGTGCCTCTGAGAGGACAAAGTGTCAGTTTACTTTCCTTGCACACCATTTTGGAATTAACACTTGTGCGATACTTCAAGGTCCAGCATACAATGGGAGCTACCTAATTTATTTTACTATAGACACCCTCCTGCTCCCCACCCCAACTCATACTACTATCAGAGGGCATATAGGCTGATGTAAGGATCTAGGTGGGACCAGTATTTTTATTACTCAGATATACTGCAATACTTACATCTGTGAAACCAGATCGGGATACATCATATTTTTAAATTTTTTTTATATTTCATTAAATCCCTCTTTTGATTTTAAATGAGCTATTAAATGTTATGTTTTATTGAGTGATTCCTCACTCAACTGTTGCGAACTGTTGCTTATGTAATTAGCACCCCTTACACTATTGCACTTTATTAACTCTTTATAGTTTATCACAAGATATAATAATGACAACACATCAAAGTGTGGACACAATGCATTTATTTTGAATGAATTTATTTGCACTCCTCAAAAACATCCTTTAAGGCATTAATTATTCCTTTCATGGTTTCCAAGTTACACACAATCTAATTATATTTATTAATAAGGCTGTGCGACCTTGTTAGCTCTTCTTTGCAGTTCCTTTCTTTTTGGTACAAATTGATATATAGTATCACCCTAAATGCAACTATTGCAATGCTTACAAGCAAGGCATGGATAAGTACCATTCCTTGTACCACAGAGTGTGTTCTGTCTCAACATCTTCCCTGCTCCAACATCTGCTCGCATTAATTTATCCCTAATGGATTGTGCCCTCCTAAATGACAATAAAGGTGGGTTTTGAAAAACAGGTATCCCTTGGCAGGCAACTTTTAATAAGCGGATCTCTACCTGATATGCCCACATTGAGGTGGGCGACACCTGGCTGATCCGATTGTGGGCCCAACAATCAGATCAGAATGGAGGCCATACCGGTGGTCGGATCTTGGGACCACATCAATGAACAGATGCTGACATCATCCGACGGGATTTTTTACCCTGCCGATCAACATCTGCCCAATTTTCAGCCAGATATAGAACAGGGACGCCCGTCAGATGGCCCCGCACACGGGCCAATAAGCTGCCGACTCGGCTTGTCGGCAGCTTTTATTGGCCCGTGTATGGGGGCCTTAAGATCTGCAAACACATCTGCAGAATTATTGGCCAGTAACCCATAAGGCAGGGACACTCCCAGAAAATATGGAGAAGCGTGCCAATTCCAGATTTGCACCTCCAACATATATTGCTTGCTGCTGGGTAGATCAGTTTCAATCTGCACGGTGTGTAATACCATCTGCTTAGTATTTTATAATTTAGTTCTTGGATCTTACAACACCTAGAACTAAACAGTAAATTGGTTGCCCCTTTTTCTATGTACTTCCTCTGATATGTCTTGCCCTAGTTCATGTTCTCAGGCCCTTCCAAAAGGCAGGCGTTTCTCCTCACCCATTGTACCAAGCATGTCATATATGAAAGATATCATATGTTTTGGAGGGGTATTGCTATTGCAGAGGCTTTCAGATGGGGTGAGATGTCTTCCCAGCTTGTCACTGCCATCAAGGTACTTGGTAAATGTTTAAGTTGATAGTATTGAAGTTCTTGAAGTTCTTCTTAGGCCTGCCTAAGTAGATCTAAGTCAACTAGCTGCCCTTTCTTAATTGATTTCAGGTATTTGAATACTTCTAATCCCAAAGAACAAGTACAGTAATAATATAATTCAATAATACCTTGCTAGTAAGGGTAATTGCCCTGGTAAAGTGAACAATTGTGTTTGACTGAGTATTTAAGTTCAAATGCAGCAACAGGAGAGGGTTAAGTCACCAGAGAAGCTGCAGAAATGAAAGCAATAGAATTCCCAGAAGTGTAGCTGGATATGTGGGAGGAACATGTGGGAAGTTATTTTAATAATGCCTCCATTAAAAGAAAAAGTGAAAGTGTTTTCCAATCCCCTCACAAATAATAATGGAATTAGCCAGTGAAGAGGGGTATATTCCACAGAATAATAATCTTTGCTAAACACACCTGAATATTTTCTATTTTTAGTAGGTTTTTTCTGCAGTGTTCTGGCAACTGCAGAAAAAAAATTGTGAATAATTGAATCTGGTAATAAAAAACATGTTGTATATGTATTTATGTCAACAGAAAAGTGCAAAATACAGCTACATGGACAGTCACTAACATGCTTGTACAAAAAATCCTATAAATATTAATTTAAAATAATGTAATACAACCCAATGATAACATCATTTGTAAAATGAACAGAAACACAGGAATAAAAGAGTAGAAGGAGAGCAGGTAAGGGGCAAAAAATAGGACAACAGCAAAAGGCTCCACTGAGTTTCCCATACCATCAAGAGGCTCATCTCATTCTAAAATGACTCCATCATTTAATTGTATGGGAATGGCACCTGTTATCTGGAATGCCCAGATCTGCATAAGGAATCTTTCCATAATTTGGATCTACATACCTTAAGTCTAAAAAATCATTTAAACATTAAATAAACCCAATAGGATTGTTTTGCCTCCAATAAGGATTAATCACATCTTAGTTGGGAAGTTACTGTTTTGAATTATTTCAGATATGGAAGACGGCCTTCCTGTAATTCAGAGCATTCTCAATAATGGGTTTTGGGATAATGTATCCTGTACCTGTATAACAAAGGAGGATCTGTAGACATTTGTTTCATAGTCAACTGTCCATAGTGAATAATTGGGGGGATTCAGGTGATTCCATAGTCACAATAGACACAATTGCTTGGTCTGCAATGTTAGAGATGTTCTGCACTAGTAACAATTACATATTACATAAACAATTTAATATTACAATATATATACAATTATATGGGTTTAACCAATAATATTCTGCCACCTCTCACCACAATGAAACAATGTGGAATACATGAGCAATGAAGGAACCACATCTCGGGCAGGTATTAAGTGTTATCGAATTTATCTTAAAAAACCAATGAAAGATACACTCTATGGCGTGTCTGGATGGATCAATCAACCTCGTGCTAGGAATAAATTGATATCCTCAGTCGTGTATTTTAATACATGGAATTACTTTGTGCCCTGTTGTTGGGCTTTAGGCTCCATCTATGTAGCCCATAGCACCAATCAGCAGGTAGAATTTACTAGTCACCTGCTTAAGTATCCTATTAGTTTCTATGGGTTACTCTTGGGCAAACTTAGTACCTTATATTACATATGGAGGTTTAATATGGGGGTTTAAGTCTAACTTTATCCCACTAGTGGGGGTTGATGAGTGCTGGGGATTGGGCCCAATGCACAACTTGATCAGCAGGAGCAAAGAAGACAGGGCACAAGGGATATCCTGGTCTTATTTATGTTTCCAAATGAGATAGAGAAGATATATTATAAGTGGTCAGTCCTTGGGCTCACAGATCACAGTAGAATTCCATTATTCAGAAGACAAAGCAGGAGATGAAACCCATCTTGGCCAACACACACTAAAAGTAGTGCTATTCTACAGAATCAATGGTTTTCTAATTTTTTATAGATTTTTCACGAACCTGTGCTTTAATTTCATCACACTGTTTTACTTAAAAAAAGCAGGTCACTATTATCCGCCCCTTGCCAACCACATCAAGGATTACTATTACCTGTGATTTTTATTTAAATTTGTGATGTGCAGGTTGACCTGAAACCTGTGGTTGACCATCGGTTGGGCAGATTAGGGTTGAAATTTGGCCAACCATTGTGGGTTAGGGTTGAGTGTGGGTCAGATTGAGAACCAGAAGTGCACACAGAAGTAGAGTACAGAGTGAGAAGATGTGGGTACGGCTTGGGAGCGGGTCCTACAATGGCAACTTTTGCAGGTGCAGGTTAAGGTTTTGCAGATTAGGGTCGGGTGCTGGTTGAGTTTTTCCCTGATACACAAATTGCTAATTTTAATATATGCAATACCGAGTATACGGGTGGATTGCACAAAATATTTTTCAGCTAAAGCTGGAATATGTATAATTGTAACTATTCTCAGAAGTATTGGAAATACACCATGCACCAAGACTGGGCACCATGCAGCCAAGGTTTAGTCTAAAATTATAATGATTTTAAATACACAACAGAGATACAGTAAGTGCTCATTTACATCTACAAGTGCAGTAAGCAAAGTACAACGTTCAAGGGCATTTGCAATATTTTTTTTACCATAAGGCAACATTTTCCCCCAGGAATCCAGAGTTGTTGTCACAATGTGGCATTGCTCCTGATGTAATTGCGGCCAAAAAAACACAATTGCGCTTGCACTTTGCTGAAAAAAGGTTTTCCAAATCTGTTTGGGTCATTTACAGTGTTCACCATGAAAGTTACAGGTGCATCTGATTCTTTAGACACAAGTGCACTGCACCTACTGACACAAGGCATTGAGGGAACAATGGGTCAATAGGTGCAACTGTGCTCAATTCAGAACAGCGCAACTGTATGGAAGTGCATAGAGCGCATTTTGATGCAATGCTTTGCTTAAGATGGACAGAAAGCTAGGTTAAAGGGGTTGTTCACCTTTCAGTTAACTTTTAGTATATATAGAATGGCTAATTCTAAGCAACTTTTCAATAGGTCTTTAATGTTTATTTTTTATAGTTTTTTAATTATTTGCCTTTTTCTCCTGACTCTTTCAAGATTTAAAATGGGGGGTCACTGACCCATGCTCTGTAAGGCTACAAAAGTATTATTATTGCTACTTTTTATTGCTCACGTTTCTAATAATATTCCAGTGTCTTATTTAAATCAATGCATGGTTGCTATGGTAATTTGGACCACAGCAACCAGATTGCTGGAATAGCAACCCAGAGAGCTGCTG
Organism: Xenopus laevis; assembly: GCF_017654675.1. Classification (NCBI taxonomy): domain Eukaryota; kingdom Metazoa; phylum Chordata; class Amphibia; order Anura; family Pipidae; genus Xenopus; species Xenopus laevis. Next base: position 156,736,018 of record NC_054373.1, read on the forward strand.
AATAAAAAGCTAAATAACTCAAAAACCACAAATAATGAAAAAAATGAAAACTAAATGCAATTTGTCTCAGAATATCATTTTCTACATCATACAACCCCTTTAACTACTTGCTACCTAGGGTTGTGAGTTAACACGCCCACTCCTGTGATAGTCGTTACATGAAAATGTGATGTTAAACATTTGTCACAAATTAGTGTTTACACATGAATAGTTCAGCAACAGCTGAAATACAATGGAGACAAATACAGTAACAACACAATACCATTGCTTGCTTAATGCAGTAACCTTTTTATGACCACAGTGCACTTCTGTTTCATTGATCCCATTCACATGACCGTCTCAATAAGCCTTAATCAAGTACATAGAAATTAAGAGTGGAAATAAAATATTACACTTTGCCCAAGAGAATAGAGTTAATTATAAAATGTACTTGCTTGGTATTGGTACAAACTCACACTTTCAACCTGTCCCGTGCGTAAGATGCAAATGATAAATGGCCCTGTGTCTTGAAGGATTCTCTTATGCTGAATGAATCATTGATTTTATTAAAAGCTATGATAAATGCACCCTGCATTGCACGGATGGGAAAATGGAAATGAGGAATATTACTCATGTCACTCAGTGCCTGGGATCACACATAAGGACAGTGAGGCCCAGTGATACTGGTCAGCTTTCTCTCTGGGATGTTTGTACAAGTGGGAGGGACAGACTGGGAAGTGGCCTTTTATTAATCTTAATCAGTGGTGTAACTAGATGTTACTGGGTCCAACAACAAATTAAGTTTAGGGTCCCCAACATATCCAGAGGTTGAAATGTTTTACTAATATATGTTGAAATTGAGCATTATTTGAACCGCATGGGGCCCCTATACCGCCTGGGCCCCCTACAGCTGCAGGGTCTGCTTCCTCTGTAGTTACACCCATGATATCTAGTATAGGTCAATCTAAAAACAACTGGACTTGCTGAGTAATCAATGAAGACGTTTCACTACTCATCCGAGCAGCTTCTTCAGTTCAACTGACTGGTGTGGGAAGTTCTCGGCATATAAACTCTTCCACTAATCCATTTACAATGGCACATTGTAACTCTTCAAAGAGGTGACATCTGAAGAAACTCACAGAGGTGTTGATTCTGTGTAGTTGTGATAGGATTATCCAATGTGTCATGCAACTCCTAGATACAGGTGTTACTTGTGAGAGTTGCATGAATGGATGTGTGAAGTGTTCTGAATCCGCCGGGGTACAGATGTTAGAACAGCATTGTATGTAGCAGACAGGTGGTGTCGAAGGCCCCCACCTCTGTTCAGAGATGGTCTCTCCACCTTGACATGAATCGCCTCTTTCACGCCTCGTTCAAACCAGCGGTCTTCTTTATCCAAGATTTGGACCTTGCTGTCTTCAAAGGAGTGTCCCTTGTCTTTTAAGTGTAGAAAGACAGCTGAGTTTTGCCCTGTAGAGTTCTCCCTCCTGTGCTGAGCCATTCGCTTGGAGAGCATTTGTTTTGTCTCCCCGATGTATAGATCTGTGCATTCCTCGCTACACTGGACTCCGTATACCACATTGCTTTGTTTTTCTTTTGGTGTTTGATCCTTTGGGTGTACCAGTTTTTGTCTCAGTGTGTTGCTAGGTTTGAAAAACACAGGGACATGGTGTTTGTTGAAAATCCTCCTGAGTTTCTCTGACACTCCAGCTACATATGGGATGACAAACGTCTTCATTGATTACTCAGCAAGTCCAGTTGTTTTTAGATTGACCTATACTAGATATACTATGACCTGGATGAATGAAAATCTTCATAGTCATCTTACACCCATGATCTTAATTATTTTCAAAGTGTAACCACTGTTTGATCATTCAGCCTTATTACAAAGTTTTAGTGATGGTTTGAATGTAGCGATAGGCGAAATTCGTGAAATGGCGGAAAATTAGCAAAACGCGAATTTTGACGCTTGTGTCAATTTTGAAGCTGGCGTTAAAGGCAGTTGCCTACTGAATAATGTTGACGCGTGACGGTTTTGACGTGAAAGACTACGCACGTCCAAAAAATTTTTGCCAACGGTGAATTTTCGCAAGGATTTTTGCGGAAATTCACTGCAAATTAGCGCCTAGCAAATGTATTCACCCATCAATATTTGAATGTTCTTTCTTCCTTTATTATGTTTGTTTACATCCACATATGTAAGTTCCTGAGTGAGTAGGAGATGGTTCCTTAGTTTCTGAGATGAGAGAATTGCTCTTGTATTTCTCTTTTGTTAAAATGTACCAACCCCATTCTTGAAACTACTCACTGTACCTGCCATTACAAGACCTTCAGGATAGGAATTCCAATATGTCCCTGTAAAATGTATTTTCCAGAATATTACATTTCCTTTTTACTAATTTCAAGAAATACCCAATGTGCAGTGTAAATATTGTGCAAAGGCTTCCAGAGAGTTCCTTTATAGCCCCCAATATATTTATACACAGGGATCATATACCCCTTAAAGGAGAACTAAAGTCTAATTAAAGAAGAAGGTATAAATGTTGTACATGTATATGTTTTGAGCTTCTGTACCAGCCCAATGCAACCACAGTCCTTTAGAAGTAAAGATCTGTGTCTCCAAAGATGCCCCAGTAGCTCCCCATCTTCTTTTCTGCTGATTCACTGCACATGCTCTGTGCTGCTATCACTTACTGAGCTTAGGGGACCACTCACAATATACAGTACACATAGAACACATAGAACATAAATGTCACAAAATAAGGTTAGAAATTAATACAGATAATTACTACATGGCAGCACAGAAACCAGTGCAATTAGCATCAGAATTTAATAATCAGCCCTGTAGCATCATCTTATATTACAGACCAACCTCATTTTCTGCTTGATAATTTGCGACGACCCCTAATCTTAGCTTCTCAACAGCTGCTCAGAGCCCACTGAGCATGTGAATGTCACAGAGAATTTCCAAGATGGTGACCCCCTGTGACAAGTTTGAAGTCCTGGATTATTGCTGCTATTGAGAAGATGAAAGTTAAGGCTGGTGCAATCAATTCAGTTTATAAAATATGGCATTTTTAGCTATATTGCTTTTTAGGGTTTAGTTCTCCTTTAAGCTAATCTTGTCTATGTAATGAGCACGAGCCACAGTGGTGTCTCAGGGGACACTGGTTATAGCAATGCTAAGACTAAAGCAGGACTGATTATTGGAAATTGACATTTTATTGTAGCACAGGTAGATTGTAAGACAGGTAGGTAGGTAGGCAGGGTGAATAAAGCAAACAAATAAAAGGCAGGTTAAAGCAAGATAAAATCTACAACGAATTAAAAACGGATAATAGGCTCAGAGGCCAGGCAAGTTATAGGGGATATTGTTGCACTTATTTTAGGCTGGGGCCCCACCACAGACCAATGAAATAAGTAATGGTTGGGGGGATAACCAGCCAGGTAGACCAACAGCATGGCCAAACAGATAAACGGACAAACAGGTAATGGATGGGGGTCACCCTGAGGGACATAAAGGCAAGGAATAAAGATATTTCTATGCAAAACCCCAGTTCAGAAGCACAAAGGCAATGTCAGGGAAACCCAGAGCACAATGCTTCATTTCAAGACCAACCACAAGCTGCCCATTACCTGTACCACACTCATCCAAATCCAGTGTGTATAATTGAGATATTCCTTTTACATTATTATTATTAGTATCCTTCTCCAAAGATGTTTTTTTACCCAGATTCCAGCATAATGGAGAGTTGTGTGTGATGCATCTAAACACCCTTGCATTTTGATATGAATTGGAGGGAATGGCACTGAAACATTTGGATGCCATTATTTATTTTCTGCATCTGATTATTTAGTGCAAGCATGCTGCATGTATTGATGCCACTGTGGGAACCCTGAAGCTACTGCCAGATTGAAGGTGGTTGTACCTCCAAGGTTACCCTGTGTTAACTTGTGCACTTGTGTGTGATTTAGGAAAGAGGGACAAATGCAGAGGTGCGGGAAGTGCAAGAAGCATCTTTGTAAGCAAGTTATTTAATGAATGAAGAAAAATTTGAGCATGCGTCCAGTTTTTCATGGCTCCAACTGTGGTTCTTGTTGTACATGAGCCATCTGGTCTAGTACTAATAGAATACTGTTGCTCTATCATCAGCAAACACAAAGACATTGCTTTCAAAGTCTGCTTCTAAGTTATTCATAAATTGTAAGCTTTCAATACGGAACATATTTAACAAGTTTCGTACTGGATGAAGAATTCTAAATATACTAAATAGTTACCAATGTGAATATGTAGTATCATCAATATAACTATTGCTAGTGGGTAAAAGAACGACCCAACACTGAGAGAGAAACTAATAAACATTACTATCTGCACTTAAGTACCGACATGTGTTTCTGTGGTTTCTTTCTCAATCAACTGCATTATAAGAATGGTGCATTATTACGTTCGCAAAGCATATCAGGTAATTAAGGGATGAGGTATAGTTTGAGAGCATCCGATGTTTCTGCATCAGTTCAGGAACTTTATGTACTATGTAGCTGAAAGAAAAATAATTGATCTTGTGTATAATCACACTCTGCTTTACTATTATTAAAAACGTTTCACACCCAAATAAAGTACAAATGCTTCTCATTTCAAATAAAGCTGCACAAGTATCACTGACTTCCCTGCTCTTCTCTGATCATCTGAAGTCTCATCTGCCTACTAATCATGTCCCTCAAACAGGTCCAAGGGGCCTTCCAGCTCTGATCAGTTGCCACTTATATGCTTTGCCTTCACAGGCTTCTTTGAGAGCTATAACATTATTTTGTCAGTTGTTTAGATTTATTGTCCCTTGAGCCTTTTCTGTTGAAATAAAGAGTAGGGGATATTTACTGAACCTCTATAGGTTAGTGTAAGCGCACTAAGGAGCACTAAGTTTCTCCTTTAAAAATCACTTGCACCTGGGGTCTAGCTGTGCTCTGCACCTCTCACCGAATAAAATGGGGGTTATTTACCATGCAGAACACAGTGTCCAAAAAAAGATGCAATCTGCCATTTGATTTGCACTATGCACATTATATTCTGATGTTGTGGTATTGCTGCAGGTCTCTGTATTATGTTTCGGACCTGCTGCCGCTAGAATACAGTACTGACTGCATTAGTTCTGTTTTGATGAGGAATTGGATGAGAAAGGTACATACCTGTCCCCTAAACTGCAGCCCCTTGGCACTTCTTTCTGCACTGAGCATCAGATTTTGTTTCATATGACAATTGCAGAGAGTGGCATTCCCTGGGACATAAGTGCTTGGTGCACTCTTTTGCCCCTTAGCCCTCTAGCAACTGTGCCCTGGGGAATAATAATAAAGAATCTGGCGAGAGGTGGAAAGCAGATATTTGGCAAGTGCAAGGCCTCCCTGTCCTTACTGTCTGCCATGCAGCAGGTGCTAAGTGCAGGTTTACATTACAGCCTGTACCCACTGCTACTCTCTACCTAAATGAGGAGTAAGTCAGGGAAGGGGTAGGAAATTATTTGTACCTTGTACGCTGCCATTAGAGTTAAATTAGCCCCATTCCAACTAGAACATCAATTTAATGGCCACAGAGATCCCTGAATATCCCTTTTCAATCCAAAGAGCAGTCATTTAATGGAAACATCCATAGGGCCATTATGATCCATTTGTACAATCCATTCATCCGATAATCAATCAGTCTGAAAAGTAATCTTGAGACAAACATTAAAATACAGAATTCCATTTTTTCCATACTGTTTAAAATATACAAGTCTAATATAAAGGATATAAATTAGATTTGTATGTTAAGTCTGTAAGAAAAAAATGAATTTTGCCCTTTAAGCTGATTACACTGTGACTACTGAAATAAATAGCTGCTTGTTACCCACAGCGATGCTTGTGCTCATGTACGGCACCACTAATCATACAGAGTTAATCAAACTATGGTCCTTCATTTTGTTTGATAGTTTCCAGAGCAAATATGGGTTGGTTTTATTTACTCAGATCCTAAACCAAACATAGAGGGGACTATTTAGTAAAATTCAAGATTTGTGTTTTTTCCATGATTTGAAAGAGTCAAGAAAATATGATCTACATTTTTTTTAAAAGTTGTGGTTTTGTATTTCTATCAATTTAAAACAATCTTCAGAATTTTAACGAGAAAAATCTGACAGATCTAACCTGACCGAGGTTCTACAGGAGTCCGAGGGAGGTTCCATTTTTTTTTTAAATACAGCGCCATTCTACCTGTTTTCGGGGTGTTCAGGGCAGTGATTTATTGCCTCCCTATATTACTGTCCCACAATTAACGGCTCCTTACATCTGAATACTCAGCTCTTCAGAACTTAAATCATCAGAAGTCATTTCCTCTATCCTCTCATCAAGATGAGGAGGCACTAGAATCTGTTGGAACAAAAATAAAATAAATCAACAGAGGTAAACAAAGAAAAGCTTCCCTAAAAGTACATATATTTGTATTAAGTAATGAAAAACATTGTTCTCATAACGTGTAACTGTTGTTACAGTCTAATTTAATTTATAAACAGACCTTACAGTTATCTGTTCAAAGTTAAGGTTAAGTTATGATAAAATCTATATACTTTAAAGTACTAGTTTGATTTGTTATGCTCTAGTGATTTCTCTTATTTCAACCCTCCTGCTTAGTTATGTTGGGGCCTTGCTGCATTACTGCTTAAAAATATCTTAGATGAGTTTTAGAATATAGTGGGGAATATCTCTCACTTACCCTCAACTCCATTTTTATGTTGATAGTAGCCAGAGGATTAGGTGAACGCAAATTAAAACATCCTTCCACTGTGAGGTTTTCTGCCAACAGTAGGTCACAGATGGACATAGAGAAAGTGCCCAACCTCCCATGATGCACATCTTTTACCTGCAAAAATACTTTGTAAGTTTTCTCAGAAACAAACAAGGAAAAGAATCTGCAGAATAACAGCAAAAAAAAGCACCAGCTCTTCATGCAGAGCAGATTGGTGTAGAAACATAAGCCAGTGTTAAACTCACCTCAATGTGCAATTCATCCTCATAAGGGTTCTGTATTGGAAAATGGATTGTCTTGTTCCACACCGGGTCCTTATCATATCTGATGGCCTAAAAAAAAGAAAGAAAAATAGAATTAAAAAGGTATAAATTGGTTTAAGCTACAGTCAAGGGATGAATTTAGAATCTGAAAAGCTTTAAAATTCGAATTCAAAAAGACCAACCAAAATTAAGTCGAAGTTTTTTTTTTGGCAGAATAAGTTAGTTTTCGATTGAATACGTCCGTAATAGCGCATTCGATCAAATTTTTTTCAAATCTAATTTGAAATATTCCCTAGTCGAAGTACACAAAAAATAGCTTGAAATTCGTTTATTTTATTTATTTTTTTTTTAATTCGAAAATTCACCTCGACCTTTGATAAATCTGCCCCTAAGATGAATGTGGCTGTGTCCCCATTACTGTCCTAAGATGTGCATTGGAAGGCACCTGTGCAAAACAATGGTTTGGCCTCCCAGTTCTTCCTTAGTTCTTTAGAAAAAACAATAATTGCTCCTATGTAGTGATGGGCAAATTTATTCGGCAGGCGCAAATTCACGGCGAATAAATTCGCAAATTTACTGTGAAATTTATTTATAAAGTACAACCTATGCTGCAGTTCTGTACAACACACAGGTGTGTGCATCATGCGTACAGCTGATACAGGTATGGGATCTGTTATCCGTAAACTAGTTATCCAGAAAGCTCAGAATTACGCAATGGCTGTCTCCGATGGACTCCATTTTATCCAAATAATCCAAATTTTTAAAAATTATTTCCATTTTCTCTATATTAATAAAACAGTAGCCTGTACTTGATCCAAACTAAGATATAATTAATCCTTATTGGAAGCAACACCAGCCTATTGGGTTAATATAATGTTTTAATAATTATCTAGTAGACTTAAAATATGAAGAGTCAAGTTATGGAAAGATCTGTTATTTCGGAAAACCCCAGCTCCTGAGTATTCTGGATAACAGGTCCCATACTTGTATACCACTATAGGAGGTACAGAAGGCACAAGCTCATTAGAGCCTACCTTTCCAAAGTTGTCACCTGCTTGCAATGCTACATTCACACATTTTGTAAGGGCGACTATTAAACAAGTGGTTTACATTGAGGGTTATCTACTAGGAGCCTAGATGTAAGAGTAAGGGAAGTAAAGGCGCTCCACATAGTGCTCATTTAAAGAGTTCTTGTGTCCTGTATTCATAAGGGAATGCAGGTCTCTGTGCTCTCTGTGCAGAAAACCGGACGTTTATGGCTATTTCTTGCATTTTGCACCCTATCTTGCAGGTAGCAAATAACCACTATTTTGTTAAATAGACACGCAGATGAGATGGCAAATGAGATTCAATGTTGATAAATGTAAAGTCATGCACCTGGGATGTAAAAATATCCAAGCCACTTATTCCCCTAATGGGACTGCACTAGGCAAATCCATTATGGAAAAGGACCTTGGAGTCCTTGTAGATGATAAACTTGGCTGTAGCAAGCAATGCCAGTCAGCAGCATCAAGGGCAAATAAGGTCTTGAGCTGTATTAAAAGGGGCATAGAGTCAAGGGAGGAGGGGGGTTATTCTTCCACTGTATAGAGCACTTGTAAGGCCCCATCTATAATATGTCGTACAGTTTTGGTTTCCATCACTCAAACAGGACATTATTGTATTAGAGAGGGTACAGAGAAGGGCAACTAAGCTGGTAAAAGGTATTGAAAATCTTAGCTATGAAGAAAGACTGGCCAAATTGGGGATGTTCACACTGGAGAAGAGGCGCTTAAGGGGAGATATGATAACTATGTATAAATATATAAGGGGATCATATAATAATCTCTCTAATGCTTTATTTACCAGTAGGTCTTTCCATCTGACACGAGGTCACCCATTCCGATTAGAAGAAAAGAGGTTCTGCCTAAATATTCGGAAGGGGTTTGTTACAGTGAGAGCTGTGAAGATGTGGAATTCTCCCCTGAATCAGTTGTACAGGCTGATACATTAGATAGCTTTAAGAAGGGGTTGGATGGTGTTTAGCAAGTGAGGGAATACAGGGTTATGGGAAATAGCTCATAGTCCAAGTTGATCCAGGGACTAGTCCGATTGCCATTTTGGAGTCAGGAAGGAATTTTTTCCCCTCTAAGGCAAATTGGAGAGGCTTCAGATGGGTTTTTTTTGCCTTCCTCTGGATCAACTGGCAGATAGGTAGTTAATAAAAAAATAAAAAAAGGTTCAACTCGATGGACATTTGTCTTTTTTCAACCTTACTTACTATGTTACTATGTTACTATGATCACTTTGGCCATACAGTCCAGTATTCACAATCAGACTACAGGTATGGGATCCAGTACAAGCAAACTCAATATGGCTGCCTTAACATCAGGGCAATCTAACCATCCACATGTACAGTACAAGTGAATTGCACATAAATACCAGTCAGACCAGGTAGATGATGCCCTGTGTTGGGTCTGTTCTATCGAATGAACAACTTTGCATGTTAAACAAGAGTCATTTTTCTATGCATAAACTCCCTGTTGGTGACAACTGCAATTAATAAATCTGCAATCAATCTCTGTGTGTGTATATATATATATATATATATAAACAGCATGGAGTCGGTGCACTCAGAGCACAAAATGGATGCCTCGGTGCTGGAACAAAAAAACAATAGTATGCAATTTTCAAAAAAGGTCCGCACACACAGGACTTAGGTAAAAAAGAGAAAATATCTTTTATTCAACGTTTCGGCTCGGACACTTGAGCCGTCCTTCACTTCCTGAGGACGGCTCAAGTGTCCGAGCCGAAATGTTGAATAAAAGATATTTTCTCTTTTTTACCTAAGTCCTGTGTGTGCGGACCTTTTTTGAAAATTGTATATATATATATATATATATATATATATATATATATATATACAGATTTAGTGTAAAGACCCGCACTCCAATTCTCTTGTTTCAATAATAGATTTTATTTAGTACATAAATCCGACGTTTCGGCCCACATTTGGGCCTTTTTCAAATCCTTCCAAATGTGGGCTGAAACGTCGGATTTATGTAATAAATAAAATCTATTATTGAAACAAGAGAATTGGAGTTCAGGTCTTTACACTAAATCTGTATATGAAATATTTGACCCTGCACCCGCAAAACATCAATGCAAGTCCAGTTTTCAAAATGCGGTTGCTTACTACAGAGTATATATATATATATATATATATATATATATATATATATATATATATATATATATATATAAATATATATATATATATATATATATATATATATATATATATCACAGCAAATTACATGATTCCAGTCTGTTTATCTCCATATTGTCCACTCAGCTTCACACCGCAGCCCTTGTTCTCTGCTTTGCCAGATATATATCGGCTATTCAAGTGGCTGAAATATCAATGGCTCATAAACATCTCACCTATAACATTGAACTTACATCTTTAAAATTAAAATGTCACCATTAGCAGGAATTGCTGTAATTGGTCGTCATGTTTAGAAGAATAAGCCGATCAAGGCCATATTTGAGTCACATTATAGCTCTGCTCTATGACTTTATCTTTACTTTAACCAACCACAATAGGAGATTCACTGCCTGTGTTTCCTGAAATAACCTTCTGCTGATCTGCTCTCTCTACATGTTTATTCCTGAAGTGCTTTGAAAGCTTTGTGGCATTCTGACTCGGAATACAATGCATTATAGAGGGACTTTAAAAGCCCAATTTGCTAAAATTGAGTCCTTTAGGCTGTATGACTTGTCAATTCTATGTACCGGAATTCAGATTTTCAGATTTTCATTAACTATGCACTTATGGGGCAGATTTATCAAGGGTCGAATTTTCAAAGTATTGGGTAATATTGAACTCCCATAACTTCAATATTCGAATAAAAAAAGACCAACACGAAATGTATTTAAAATAATCAAAGTTTTTTTCTGTGGGTGAATAGGCTGTATTCGATAGTTCAAAAAGTAAGATCGTATTCGATGTGTATATATATATATATATATATATATATATATATATATATATATATATATATATATATATATTGAGGCTGACCTTGTATGTTAAAGGGTTTGTTCACCTTTGAGTTAATATTTAGTATGATGTAGAGGGTGATATTCTGAGACAATTTGCAATTGGTTTTAATTTTCTATTATTGGTGGTTTTTGGGTTATTTGGCTTTTTATTCAGCAGCTCTCCAGTTTGCAATTTCAGCAGTTTCTAGGGTCCAAATTACCCAAGCAACCATGCATCGATTTGAATAAGAGACTGGACTATGAATAGGAGAGGCCTGAATAGAAAGATGAGAAATAAAAAGTATCAACAACTATAAATGTGTAGCCTTAAGAGCATTTGTTTTTAGAGGGGGTCAGTGACCCCCAGTTTATAGCTGGAAAAAGCCAGAAGAAAAAGGCAAATAATAATTCAAAAACTATAAAAAAATAAACAAGACCAATTGAAAAGTTGATTAGAATTCTATAACATACTAAGAGTTAACTAAAATGTGAATCACCCCCTTTAAAGGGCTGTGGTCACCTTGAGCTGGTACAGTTTCTCAAAATATAACTAAACCCGCAGACGTTTGTTTTATTCACCTACGGGAGATAAAGAAGAGATGGGGGAACTGCAAAGAGATTCAGTCAGATTCCTGTGGATAACAAACTTACTGTGACAAAGGGCTGTTCCATGGGAGCTATATTTCTCTGGACCCTGCTGAGTAAAGGCAACATTTACTAGTACAAGGCATCCCAGTCTCCCCCTGCCTATTGTCTACTAATAGTGATACTAATTAACTGATTTCTGTTCAGCGCCATGACCTTGGCCAGGGCCAGATAGAGTACATAGAGAGCTACAAACAGGCCTCTATTTCTGATTTTCCTAGACTCGTTTTCATCCGGTATGGTACTTATGGACCAGATCAAAACTGATGTAACTCTTAGGGATTACGGTCTCAGCCTGGCAATTATAGACCTGTAAGCTTGACATCTATGGTGAGCAAGTAATTTGACTGTTTGTTACAGTGAGAGCAGTGAAGATGTGGAATTCCCCCCTTAAAGAAGGGCTTGGATGGATTTTTAGCAGCAAGTGAGGAAATACAGGATTATTGAAAATAGCTCCCTCTTCAGAAGGGGTTTTTGTCTTCCTCTGGATCAACTAGCAGTTAGGCATTGAGGTTTGTGCACATTTATTGCACCCTGCCCTGCATAGTGTAAATTGAGCCTAAAGACTACATCTGACTCAGTACGGGCACCTCTTAAACAGTGACAACCACTGTCAATTGCAGCATTTACTATCCTCCTATTTGTGTCTGTATGTGAGCACCCACTTAGATTGTAAGCTCTACTGGACAGAGACCCCCTCACTCTTGTCTCTTTAGCATTTAAGCTTGATTGCAATTATTGCATGGATTTAATTATCCCCTATTATGGTATTGATCCCCATCTGTTTGGTTAATGTATTGCTAAAAACAATCAATCCAAGTAACAACTAGTTTGTAGTTTGTCAGTGGCCTATTGGTCAGTATCTGGATCCAGAGCAATGGCTTCCCAAATTGATATCTGATGGGACTCATTTACAGATTGATTGGACATGCTAGAAAACTTTGTCAGCAGAGAAGCACATAAAAACAATTATAATGCTATACATACATTAATTGTGTCAAATCACTTTCAGAAGGAACAGATGAATAAAGATCTCTTAATGTTGCTCTGAGATCCCTTGTACGTTGTATTTAATGCTAAATAAAACAAGAGAGCTATTATGAAAACAAGCATTGAAACAAGGGAACATCCTGGAAATATTGATCACAATGTGGTGTCATCTAAACCATGGTGAGAGAAAGATTTCTACATGGATCGATTGCACTGCTTTAGTGTAGAAAGCAAATACCATTCTGCTAAAACCTTCAGAACTGCTCATTGACTAGGATAAAAGGAAAAACCACCATCAGCATATAGGAAATGTGATTAGCAACTAATTTGAGAATTAAACTATACTGGAATTCTTTATACAGATATATGGGCTCATTTACTGACACAGCTGGATAACTGTAATTAATCCAATATTTGATTAATAGGGATGTAGCGAACCGCCGCCGATGTGTTCGCGAACGCCATTTGCGAACACCGGCAAAATTTGCGAACAGTTCGCGAACTGTTCGCGAACTTCGATCATCCGAAAATCGTTCGATTCGAACGATCGAAGGATTGTAATCGTTCGATCGAACGATTTTCGTTCGAGTCGAACGATCGAAGCCATTGGATCGAATGATTTCATTCGATCCAATGCTTCGATCGTTCGATTCGAACGAAAATCCTTCGATTTTAGCGCTCGAATGGTCGAATGGTCGAACGATTTTGACGCGAACGCCTATTGGCGAACGTCACGCGACGTTCGCGAACTTGCGGCGGACGCGAACAGCCGATGTTCGCGCGAACAAGTTCGCTGGCGAACAGTCCGCGACATCCCTATTGATTAATTACTATAACTGTAATTTGGCAATTTAGCACCTGTCATAGTAAGTTTGCCCCATAGTATCTTGCAAGGGCTAGAATTACAATTTCTCTTATCCTAATAGAGAACTAAAGGCTAAAATAAATATGACTATAAAAGCTATATGTATTGAACTTACTGTACTAGCAAAGAGGTTTAGCAGCCCTATAACAGTAATAGATAGACTAGATGGTGTCGTTTCTGAAGAAACCACAAGATGTTGGCTTTGAAACGCAAGAGGTGTTGGGGCCAGTCGCCCCTGGTGCATAGAGAGCACACAAAGTTGGTAGAATCTGGTTTAAAACTGTGAAAATTGAAGCAGATCAAATTGTACCATTAAAATCAATCCAAAAAACCTGATTGGCTGTTTTTGGCTCCACCCACTTTTAAAATTTGAACCCCAGTCCCCCTGTGACCGACTGTGCCAAGTTTGATGTCCCTGCCATTAACTGTGAAAGAATGGCAGCAACTTATATATTGACATTGATTAGCAATAGGTAACATTTGATTGGCTGTTTTAAGGTCCACCCAGTTTTCCGAATTTTAACCCCAGTCACCCAGTCATGGTCTGTACCAAGTTTGGGGCCTCTGGCTTTAAAACTGTGAGAATGGCAGTATTTGAAACTTTTACATTGAAGTCAATAGGTAAAATCTGATTGGCTGTTATTGGCTCCGCCCACTTTTCCTAAATTTTGACCACAGTCACCCAGTGAGTAATTGTGCTGAGTTTGGGACACTTGGCATGGACGCCATAATAATAGCAGCAATTTGGCGTTTTTCATTAAGGTCAATGGCTGAAGTCCGATTGGCTGTTGTTGCCCCGTCCCCTTTTTTTCCTAATTCTGAACCAGAGTCACCAAGTGACTAACACTTTAAGGTTTCGGAATCATGACATTTAACCTGTAAAAATGGCAGCAGTTTTATGTTTTTCTCTTGAAAATCAATGAATGACATTTGATTGGTTGTTGGTGGCTCCACCCACTTTTCCTAACTTTGAAGTGCAAACACCCAGTGTGCACATTTGTGATATTCGAGGTCCATGACATCAATAACGTGCAAATGGCAGCAATTTTAATTTTTCCCATTGAAATCATCAAAGAAATCTGATTGGTTGTTTTTGGCTCCACCCACTTTTCCAGATTTTGATCCCGGTCCTCCAGGGACCAACTGTGCCAAGTTTGAGGACCCTCCCATGAACAATCTAAGAGCGGCGACAGTTTTAACTTTTCCCATTGAAACAAATGGCTAATATTTGATTGGCTGTGGTAGACTCCGCCCACTTTTCAAAATTTTAACCCCAGTGACCCATGGTGCCAAGTTTTGGGTCTCTGTGGGAATGACAGTGTTTGACATTTTCTCATTGAAGTCAATAGGGAAAATCTGATTGGCTGTTTGTTGCTCCGCCCACTTTTTGGAGTCCCCAAAATGTGACAGAACTTTTCAGGTTGACCCCATGACTAAGTGACCCAAGTTTGGTGAGTGTAACTTTAATGCTGTACGAGTGGCAAAAGTTTCAAATTTCCCAATGAAAGTCTATGGGAAAAAATGGGGTCTTTGGGGGGCCGCCACAGGGCCACGGAGGGTGGGATTGCTTAACAGAGCACAAGCAACCTATTCGGGTATGAGCCGAACAAGTGTGCAAAGTTTCATAATTTTACTCCTAAAAGTCTGGGAGGAGTAGCGTTTAGAAAATTGCTAAAATTTCATTGGCTGTTGGTAGCTCCGCCCACTTTGGGGTGCCCCCCCAAAATACATATTTTTATTCGGGGTGGCACCAACAAGATGCGGTCCGAGTTTGGGGAGTGTCGCTTCAAAACTGTACGAGCGGCAGCGATTTGAAAATTTTCCCTGTCAAAGTCAATACGAAAAACGGCGTCTTCGGTGGTCCGCCGCACGGGCGCAGTGGGTGGGATCGCTTACTAAAGCACAAGCAACGTACTTTGCTATAAGGCGAATAGGTGTGGAAAGTTTGGCGCTTGTACCCCTAAAACTGTAGGAGGAGTAGCGTTTAGAAAACCGGGGGGCGCTAATAATAATAAGAAGAAGAACGAGCTGAACTAGTAGAACAGTATGTTGGCTTCTTCAAAGCCAACATAAAAATAAGAATAAGAACGAGCTGAACTAGTAGATCAAGATGTTGGCTTTTTCAAAGCCAACATAATAAGAACGAGCTGAACTAGTAGATCAAGATGTTGGCTTTTTCAAAGCCAACATAATTATAGGGCTGCACCGAACAAGTTTCGGTTCGGGATTCGTCCAGGATTTGTCCTTTTTCAGCAGAATTCAGGCAAATCCTCATGCAAATTAGTGGTGAGAAGGGAAATTATGTAACTTTTTGTTACAAAACAAGGAAGTAAAAAATGTTTTTTCTACTTATATGCAAATTAGGATTAGGATTCCGTTCGGTATTCATGAATGATTCGGAGATTGGGCCGAATCCCAAATAGTGGATTCGGTGCACCCCTAAGTAATTGCCAAGGAAAATCACTCAAAATGTAACTATGTTCCCCCTGTATTGACATGCTCTCAAGCAAATGTCAGGACATACATTTACCTGTGAATTCATCTACTTCATTGTAGTTTCAAGTCTATAGATTCACAGCCAGAAAAATAGTTGCCGAATAAGGAAGCAGTTGCACTGAGCTCGCCTGCATGATTCCCCCTTACAGTTAAAATTGTTTTTCCCAACACATGCATTATTTTCCACAATTTAACTTCTAAATCTAATGGCACCTGGGGCATTTTTATTGAACTCCTATGATGTTACCTTTCTTCTATTTATTTTAATTTAAATTTGAATTTTGTTCTTTGATACAGAAATTGCTCCTTAAAAATCACATTTGCATTCCCTTGCCTAACTCTCAGTGTAGAAGATTAAACTGCTTTTTAACGTAGCAAACAAACACGTTCCCTGTTGTGGGTATAGAATATAAATGCATTGTTATAGTCACATTATGAGCACAGTAAGTACCTGCTCTGGCTCAAAAATTAAGAAATATAAGAGGTTTCAGTGAAGTGTTTCAACATGTTCAGTGAAGAGCAGTATTTTCTACACGCTAATAATGGATTCCATCAATGTGAGGTTTCTTTATATCAAGGGAAGGGGTGTCAGTCCTTCATTAAGTAATCATTAAGATGAAAACATCACAGGCTCTTTTCTTAAAGTTCATAAAGATGTTCTAAAGGTATTAGGTTCATTTCCCATTAGTGTGAAAGCACTGAAACAGTTCAAAATGTATGGCTGATTATTTTGCTTTACTACTACTACTACTAATTATTATTATTATTATTATAAAACCCCTTATCCAGAACACCCCATTTCTAGGCATTCCTGATCCTAGACCTGTTCTCCAAAAATCGTATTGAGGACCAATTTCTGCTTTTTGACCAGTCTTAAAGGTCATACTTAGCTTTTTGTGAAATATAACTGCTTTCTGGTCCATTCCTGTAACATTAGAGTCACAGAGATACACAGAACTATTCTGATGTTGCTCTGCTCAGGAAAGAGATCAGAAGCCCTTTCCCATCTCCTTCCTTAGCAGAGCAACATCACAACACTTCTCTGTTTTCCTTCTGTAGCTATATCTTTGACTGTACAGTTGCCGGAACCAACCAGCAGATGGCGATGCTGTTACAAAATGTATTATATTGACGATTAAAGGGGTTGTTCACCTTTGAGTTAACTTTTAGGGGCAGATTTACTAAAGGGTGAAGTGACTAACGTTGGCGACGATTCGCCAGCATTACCACTTTCAGACACTTTGCAGATTTACTAATGGGCGCAGGAGTCACTTCGTAAGCGAAGGAGATAGATGCTAGTGGTGATTCGCACTCTAACGTCAGGCAACTTTTCGATCTGGCGAATGGACGTTACTCCACAAATTCACTAAAATGCGGATTTTACTGAACGTTACCTTTTTCGCCAGACTTGCCTTCACCAGCTCAGACCAGAAGGAGTGCAATGGAGTGCATAGAACTTCCTCAATCTTCAGTTACTTACATCATATTTTTGGAGTGGAAAAACTGGTGTCTTTTCCTTTTTTCAGGGTGATAGGCTGCAAAAGTGTTTACAATTTTTATAACATATGGGAACATTATTTTACACTGGGCTTTTGTGTAGGGCATTATAACAACTCAATTGACTTTATTAGGGTTCCCTTGGCATGTGTAGTTATCAGTGTAAATATAATGTATTAGAAGCAGCATGTACCATAAAGAGGTTCATTCAACTTTAAATTGCCCGCCGTATGCAAAATAGCCTGAGCGCAAGACCTCTAGCGAAGTTGCGCTAGGCAGAATTGAACGCTAATGCTTCTTCACTTTGATATGCTGGCATTGCCGAAGTAACGCCAGCAAAAATTTGCCAGCGTCCGACGACACGGACAAAATGTTGCGTTCTAGTAAATTAGCTTTGTCTGAGCGAATTTTTACCTGGCAAAGTGTTGCGATGGCTGTGAAGCTGTTGCTGGCAAATTTTCGACGGTTAGTAAATTTACCCCTTAGTATGATGTAGAGAGTGATATTCTGAGACAATTTGCAGTTGGTTTTTATTTTTTGTGGGGTTTGAGTTATTTAGCTCTTTAATCAGCAGCTTTCCAATTTGCAATTTCGGCAACCTTGTTGCTAGGGTCTAAATTACCATAGCAACCATGCATTGCTTTGAATGAGAAATTGGAATATAAATAGGAGAGGCCTGAATAGAAAGATAAGTAATAAAAAGTAGCAATACTAATAAATGGGTAGCCTTACAGAACATTTGTTTTTAGATGGGATCTGGAAAGAGTCTGAAGAAGAAGGTGAATAATAAAAATAGATAAAACATATAAAATTGAAGACCAATTGAAAAGTTGCTTAGATTTGGCCATACTTTAACAACAAAGTTAATTTAACGGTGAACCACCCGTTTAATGAAAACTAAATTAGCTGTGAAAAAAAACTATATTGCAATAGTGCTTAGAATGTAGTAAAAGGTCTTATATGTGCATTATCCTTAATATGTAATGTCTGCATACAGAATAACACTTTTTAAGTAAGTGATTGACTAAACAAATATAAATAAATCAGTTCCCTTTCATACTTTTTTCATGTAAGTCAGATAACAAAATGCAAATTACAGAGCAGTATGGTTCACATTATAGTCAATGTTTAATTAATTGGCTTTCGCTAAATGTAAAACTGTGCACCTTCATTAGGCTCTGTGAAATCATTTATGTATTAATAATGCAAGGCTAGTTGTCAGCTATATTATAGGCCATTCAGATTCTCCACTGCACAAGCAGAACGGGTAAGAATTAATTTCAGCTTTGACAGTAACAAGTTGCTCATTGTAAACAAGTCATCTCTGCCTGTATCCCTAGCAAGGCCAACGGCTCTACCAGCCGGCCCTCGCAAAGTAAATCTGTCCACAAAGGGACACTATAGGAGACATGCAAGCTCTTCCAAGTTGGGACGGATATTTATAATTTATTTGTGTATTAGAAGCAGGTGCACTTCCATTTTAAAAGCAAGTTGGATTTTTTAGAACTACATTGTGGTGAATGCACTGTTTTTCCCTCCTAATCTCCCTTAGAAATATATTTTCCATTTGCATCTTTCCTCCTCCTTTTACTATGACTTCTGATGGCATGGCCATTAACCCTGTTGATTCAGCATGCTGCCTTCTCAAATCATATTTATGCCACTGCCAAAACCTTCTTCTTCCTCTTGTAAGTAACATGTTGCTCTCCTACCCCTTGGATGTTGCTCCCAGTGGCCTCAAAACAGGTTCTTCCATTTGAATTTCTGGCTTGGAGGCAAGATTTGGATGCATAAAATCAATATGTACTGCCTAGGGCTACCAAATACTAGAAGAACACTTGATAAAGGAGGTTGTACATCCGAAACGTTGTGTTTGAGATCCAAATAAAACACTTATGTTTTAGCACGATTGCAAAAGTGTGTGCCATCCTACTTCTTTACTACATGCCTAGGGCTACCAAATAGTCCATCACAGTCCTTGTTTGGCATCCCCTTATTAACCAGTTTTCCAGACTCCAACCTCTTTTCCCTGCTACTAGAATCTTCCTCCGCTCTTAGGGCTACCACCTTGTTGCACATTTCTTACTGGCCAGACGGGGGGGTGTGATTCTGAGGGGGTGGGTCTGTGATGTTGGGAGGGCCTTTTGACAAAATTGGGGGGCAGGACCAGATGTCACAGAGGCTACATTGAAGAAAATGTAATGGGTCCTGCAGGCTAGAGAGAAAGTGGATGGAGCTGGGAAAGAGATGTAAGGCAGTCAGGAGGTGGATTGCAGTTGGACTGAGGGCAGAGGACTAGTTGTTACAAATTTGTAATACTGGCCCCAGCCTTGGCTGGTATTTTACCAGCTCAGCTGTTAAAATACCTGCTGGGTGGCAACCATATCCTCTCTCTCCTAACCTGTTGATTACCTGTTAAAATTTCTGTCATGGCTGCCTCTCAATGTACGTTCCTAGCCCCTCCTTTCCTTTCGGAGCCACTATATTTTACACCATCCACACCCACTGCTATATCTCATCTGAAACCTTTCTCGCTGCTCCTTACCTTGGGATCCCATCCCTTAATTCATCCATAGGGAACACTCAACCTACTAAATAGATCCTACCGTTAGGACATTAGTACTGGACTACATATTCCAGTGAAATGTTGCCAATATAACTGCCCGTCAAAAAATGGACTGCAGTTAGTGGGATATTACCCCAGTTCCTAGAGCACAAATCACGACTTATAACAAAAAGTATCCCATAACTAAAAGTTCATAAAAATCTATTTTTTATTCTAAAATAATTTTTTTACATACTGACCCCATGACAGTCCACCTTACGAGTTTCATACCCTTCGGTACTTAATCATAGGTGACAATCACAAAGTAGGAACATTTTTCCTACTGTGTCTTTTACCACATAGCACTTCTGTATCTCTTTTTTTATACTTATTAATATATAAATATCATGATTACTCTCCTTTACATGGATAATGAGTTTTATTTGGGAGCTTATGTCAGTGGATCATTATAATACAATTTCTCCATCCTTTAAAATATAAATATAAATTGAACATATGTCAGTGCATAATTTCTGTTGCAATGACACCCAAACCATTTTCGATGTACAAACTGAAAAACTGCGGAGTGATTTATGGGGCATAATTAGTTAAGGTGGCCATAGAGGTAACAATTACGATCTTTCTTGGAAAAGATCTTTCCAAGAAAGATCTTTTGTTTCAATACACACCTGTAGAGCTGAATCGTCAGATATACAGGTAGATATATACGGGAAGAAACCAACTGCAAATTGTCTCAGAATATCACTCTCTACATCATACAAAAAGTTATCTCAAAGGTGAACAACCCCTTTAAATAAGAAACCATTTGAGTTGTGAATTCATATGAGGTATAAAAAAACTCTAACACAAGACCTTTGATAAATAACCCCCCTAGGGGTACAATCTTCAATAAAGGCATCCAGTCTCAGACAGGACATTTAAAATAATAAAATATTAAATATATACTGTGTTCACTGTATTTTCCTTCACCAACTTTGAAATGATTCATTTAGCAATGATGTTACAGGGGTTGTCCTTTCACTTAACTTTTGGTATTCTGAGACAATTTGCAATTGGTGTTCATTTTTTATTTGTGGTTTTTGAATTATTTATAGTTTTGTTCAGTTTCCAGTTTGGAATTTCAGATGCTCTCTGGTTACTAGGGTCCAAATTCACCTAGCGACCAGGCAGTGGTGTCAAAGAGAGACAGGGATATAAATATAGGAGGGCTTAAATAGAAAGATAAGTAATAAAAAGTAAATATAACAATAAAATAGCTGTACAGAGCAATAGTTTTTGTTGGTTGCTGGGGTCAGTGACCCCCCTATTTGAAAGCTGGAAAGAGTCTGAAGAGGAAGGCAAATAATTCAAAAAAGTAATAAAAAATTCAGAACTAATTGAAAAGCCACCTCCAGTAAGTTGCCTGCCCATTCGCTATCCTTAACCCAGGATCCCTAGTTCTTCCTTGCTGCATGTGCCCATTACACCCACCACTGCACTCGCACCCACAAGAATATGCTGTGTGTTTGCCAGCTGTAACTTACCCACAACTCGTCCCCTACATTTGCCAATGTATATGTGTCGTTTAGCAAGTAAGGCAGGAATAAAAGCTAAGCTAGCAAGGTCAGTCTTGGGAAAACGAAGGAAGGCCTTGATTTTCCTTGTGTAGTCGCTCCCTGACCAATACCGAAAATCTATTGTCTGTCTAGTGGGGTTTCACCAACATCCCAAAATAACCCAATTCAAATACCTGTGCAGCGTAGAGCCTGTTCCTGGCTGCTGCAGTCTGCGCGTTGACCATGGTGCATGTGGCGCAGTGGGTGGGAAGGCTGCAGAAGTACCCCAACTGTCCCTCCTACGTACACGCCGCAATGTCGCGTTGTGGGCTGTCACGTCATCATGCTTCGTGATGTCGACACAGTACTGGGTTGCAGCCAGGGTGCGTGTGGGGCCCCCATTGCCACGGGGCCCAATTTTGCCCAAATTCGGCCCAATCAGCCTAAGAAGACCAGCCCTGTAGCCCCCCTCCCATTTTCTCAACCGACAATAGTAGACTATTTTATTTTTTTTAAATAAAATTTTAAAAAAGCATCATGTAGGTGCCGCCCCCTGGATCTTGCCACCATCTTGCCAACAGTAGATACGGCCCTGCCTGCAATTACACTGGGCTGGGTGGTATGAACTTTTCATAGGCTTGTCTATGAAGGTTTTTAATCATCCAGGTCATGGTATATCTAGTAGAAGTAAATTTAGAGCAACTGGACTTGCTGATTAATCATTTAAGACTTTTTCTAGTCTTAGAAGCTGCTCAGATTTCTACGTTATTTAGCACTCTGCATTATTATAGAATCCTGGCAATACTAGTTCTCATTGTAACCACCTCACTATATGGAGCATATGTTGCACAATGGTATTAATGTGCACTGTTTAACAGTGTGTTATATTTAAGCATACAGCGGAATGAATATGATGATACTTTCATACACGCCATTATTAGATTGTGTTTTATCTTCCAATAATTTGTATTGATGAGAGTGATTAAGCTTTTACATATAAATAATATATCACATTACTTCCACTGTGATGCCATTGTTCATAGAAAACAATAATAGAACAGTAGCTTGTACTTAATGTTTACTAAGCTGCATCAATCTACGTTGAAAAATATGTTTGGGTTAATGTTTTTATTGTTTACATTGTTTTATGTGGACTTAAAGATCCCCTTGTTCAACATGAATTCAATGAACAGGCCTTGTGCTGAACATAGCCTTTTGTTTTTTGTTATTTCCTGAGCTAAAGAGGGCAAAGAGGAGAACATCATACATGTAAGCCAAAACAATAAAGGGTGAAGGTTGTTTTTCCATCACATTCATCCTGACTAACTATATGTTGATTGCAAATGTCCTGTGTAGCTGTACTCAGGCTGACACTGTGTCTGTCAGTGCAACTAAATAGGAGTGGAAAGGAGTCAACACTTAAGTGTGTACTTAAGTACCATATCCTGTGCCACTGACTTATTTACGCTTGGTGCTCTGTAACTCTTTCTCTTTTGTAAAAACACAGAAATAATAATGGTGCTAAAGTTTGCTTTAGTGAAAAACTCATATGGCATAATTTTCTCATGTCTTTAACAATCTGTGATATAAGATGGTCATGCACATTTATTTCCATTTGTATTGGATATAAGGGCTTGTCCCAAACTTCCTCTTCCTGTGTATGCTCTCTATGAAAAGTTCCTGTTGCAGACATGTTATGCTGAGTTCTATAAAGCAACCAACATTTTCCCTTTGCAATGGGAGCTGAGCCCCCTTCTCTTTCCTCGCATGTGGCATACTCCTACAATTAACTTGCCTGTTACCTTACCCTCTATGAATAGTTCAACCCAAAAGGCATCAGTCCTCTTATTCTTCTTCAAATCTTTTTCCTTAAAACCAGCTATTAAATCGCATACAGATATACCCCCTTCTCCTTCTCTGAAACAAGGTATAGCCCTCTATATTTATTGGCTAGTCATGTTACAAGGCGTTATAAAGGGCAGCCAACTAATTTAGGGGTGTATACTTTCTTAGAGTTTCAGAAAGAATTCAATACACATTCATGGGGTTATTTATTAAGGTTCGAGTTGTGTTTCCACAAAAAAATCGAGTTTTTGAGTTGTTGTTTTTAGTCCAAACTCACATTTTTGGGTTTTAAAAAAAAAACTAGAATTTTTCGAGATTCATTATACCCCGACCCTGAAAATGACTTGAATCTGAAAATACACAATCTAAAATCTGTCGAGGTCATGTAGGAGCCAATTGTTGGAAAACAACAGACAGAGATTGTTCCAGTGCATGTTACTTAATGCAGGGAGGGTCTATTGTTGCTTAGCAATGTGATGTCATGTTTGACCTGTAGGTAACCCTGTGTGAATTCTTCTTCCTCTTCCTGTGTATGCTCTTTATGAAAAGTTCCTGTTGCAGACATGTTATGCTGAGTTCTATAAAGCAACCAAGTTACTGTTCACACAGAAGTTGGTGTGTCTGTCCTCAGTTTTTTAATTAACTAACCTCCAAAAATTCACCAGTGACGGCTTCGCTCACAGCACAACACTTCGCCAGGTGTAGATTCGCCAGGACAACGCTAATTCACTAAAATTCGAAGGTGCGTCCAGGCTGCCGAATGCTGGCGAAGTTGCTCTAGCGTTACTGTGCCAAGCAAAGCGAGGTTGCGCTAGCGTTGCCTAATTTGCATACCGTGGGAAGTTAAAGTTGAATGGAGGTATATGTTGCAGCAAATACATTACACTACACAAGCCTGGGAAACCTTAATAAAATGAAATAGAGTTGTTATATTGTCCTACACATGAGCCCAGTGTATAGTTTATGTGCCATATATTAGGAAATGTAGGGTGGAAGCGGGTTACCCCAAAAAAAAATTTACGCTTTTGCAGCCTATAACCCTGAAAAAAGGAAAAGACGCCAGCATTTTTTGGGAAAATTTTTCAACTAAATTTTGAGGAACTCCTATCTACTCTATTGCACTTCGCCTGGTCTTAGGTGGCGAAGGCAAGTCTGACGCAAGAGGTAACGTTCTTAGTGAATTTCCATAGTTACGTCCATTCCCCAGAGTGCTAATTCGCCAGGCATTAGGATGCGAAGTACCGCTAGAGTCTATCTCCTTCGCTAGCAAAGTTACGCCAAAAAAATTTGAATTAAAAAATTTTGAATTTCGAGCTAATTTTTGTGTACTTCAACTAGGGAATAGTCCAAATTTGATTTGAATTTGAAAAAACTTTGACAATTTGAGAATTTTGAAATTTATCATGTACAGTCTCTTTAAAAATTCAACTTCAACCATTCACCATCTGTTCGGCCAAAAAAAACCTTTGATTCAATTTCGGTCGGTCTTTTTTAATTCGAATTTTGAAGTTTTTCAAATTCGAAATTCAACCATTGATATATCTGCCCCCTAATGTCTTCTTTTGCACTGGCACACAACCCTAAATGGAGTTTCTATAGAGATATTGTATAACTGGGAGTTTTAGCTAGAGGCTATGATATGTATGTATGTAATACATAACTTTGGTAGATGTGGTTTAATACCAATGATACGGGACAGTTTTGACTTTGTAAACATTGGCTGCATGTAGGGTTGTCACCTGGCCGGTATTTTACCGGCCTGGCTGGTAAAAATGTTGCATGATTGCAATGTTAAGTATAGGAAAAAAACATAAAAACATAGGAAGGCCGGTATTTTCTATTAGAAAAGGTGGCAACCCTAGCTGCATGCAAGGAGATTTTCTGTAGGCCTCCATTTTATACCAGTTTTGTTACATAGATCAAATTCAGCCCTTCTAAACCACACTACCAATTTATCCAGAAACAGTCAAACAAAGCTCCAGCAAGCCAACTGTGTCTTCAGTAGGAAAACAAACATGGGCTCAGTGATTCTTTTACAATATGGAGCAGGAATAGTTCATATTTCTTTACAGAGTAAAGCCTAGAACGTGCCCCGGTTTTGTCCTCCGCTGTATTTCATAACACAGTCCTGGTTATAATAGAAGCCCTTCATGCTTTGTTATATTCAGTTGGAAAGACGATATGCTTGAAACGTGGAAATTGGCTTAGGAGTTGCTTCTTTGTAAAGTCTCCTCTGATAATTGAAAGGAGTTTCACAGAGGTCAGACGATCACATTTTAGCCAGTCTATTAATCACAGCTTATTTGCAAAGATCATTTAGTGAAATTACCGACATGTTGAGATGGAGAAAAGCATTTACTGCCTATGAAGCCAAAATGCTTAAACCTGCAACGCCACGACTTCTCTGTAAAGGACAATGTAAAAGAAGAAAAGTGTCCAGAGTCAGCCAGTATCACTGACAAGCTAAATGAATGTATCTATTGAAGGCACTTGTGTTTAAATTATTCTTATTCTGAAAACTGAAATTGAATCTACCAAGATATTCTGCTATGACACTTATGTATAAGTGCAGTGCTATCATGAACAGTCATTAAGGTTGAAGCTCTGCTCCTTGCACTTTCTTCACCCCACAACTGATTTAGACATTTTTAACAAAATGTGACCTTTTTACATTTTCTTTCATTGCTGTAATTCCTGGACTCTTTGCAGATTGTAGATTACTGTACAATCATATACAAAAATATACCCAACTCTGTCACTTTTTGTACTCATTGGGGTGAATCAACCGCTCTTTCTACTTCCCTCATACTCCACTAGCCAATACCCATTATAGCTATTAAAACCAGCAAACAAGAATTTCTTTAGCTAATCTTCAGGGAGGATTTGGACTTTTTCTTTCAGGGTCTACTTTGAGGTCCAACCTATCCTGCAGTACTCGAGGAGGCTCTAGTGTTCCTACATTGCCATTATACACAAGTCAGTCCGTTGGAAATAGTATCAGTTATCCAAGATTTGAGAAGTAGACTATGTTTATTATAAACAATCTTTGTCAGTTTTATACCAGTGGAAGACCTAAAGTGATACAGAGAAAACAAAGTCTATTTCATGTAAAACATGGTCTGGAAGGGACTAGAAGCTAAAGGTTTGAGAAGGTCAAAGAGCCTACTGGGGCTCATTTAAAAACAGTGGGCCAATTTGCAACCCATAGCAACCAATCAGTGATTGGCTTTTTTCAGCCAGCTTCAGGCTGAACACTGAAAGCAATCATCTGATTGGCTGCCATGAGTTACTGCCCAGGTGAAAATTTGCCCAGTGTTTATAATTGAGCCCCACTCTGCTTTGAATGCTTGTTTTACAGCAACTTCATTATCGTGACTCATAAGTCAAAGTAATAAACGAGGATTGGAGTATACATTCTCAAGGGTAACTAATATCGCTTTTAAATCTTGTGCACTTCTTTCATTCGCCTTTTGCCCATTATTTATAAATGAGCCCCATTTAGTTCTATGACTTTTTTTTCTCCTCTTTTCTCCCTCCCCCCAGTACTTTGTTATTTATGTAAACTATTTATCTCTTAACCATTAAGAAAGTGTGTTTCCTTATACAGTTATGGGACCTGTTATTCAGAATGTTGGGACCTGGGGCTTTCCAGATAATGGATGTTTCCATAATTTGGATCTTCATGCCCTGAGTCTACAAGAAAATCATGTAAACATTAAATACACCCCATGGGCTGGTTTTGCTTCTGATAAGGATTAATTATATCTTAGTTTGGATTAAAGGAAAACTATACCCCCAAAATGAACACTTAAGCAACAGATAGTTCATATCATATTAAGTGGCATATTAAAGAATCTTACCAAACTGGAATATATATTTTAGTAATTATTGCCTTTTACATCTCTTGCCTTGAGCCACCATTTCGTGATGGTCTGTGTGCTGCCTCAGAGATCACCTGACCAGAAATACTACAACTCTAACTGTAACAGGAAGAAGTGTTGAAGCAAAAGACACAACTCTGTCTGTTAATTGGCTCATGTGACCTAACATGTATGGTTTGTTGGTATGTTTGTGAGTACAGTGAATCCTACGATCCCAGGGGGCGGCCCTTATTTTTTAAAATGGCAATTTTCTATTTATTATGATTACCCAATGGCACATACTACTAGAAAAGTATATTATTATGAAAATGGTTTATTTACATGAAGCAGGGTTTTACATATGAGCTGTTTTATGCAATATCTTTTTATAGAGACCTACATTGTTTGGGGGGTATCGTTTTCCTTTAAGTACAAGCTACTGTTTTATTATTACAGAGAAAAAGGAAATCATTTTTAAAAATTTTGATTATATGGAGTCTATGGGTAACAACTTTTCCTTAATTCGGAGACTTCTCAATAACAGGTTTCCGCATAACGGATCCTATACCTGTATACAATTGGCCTTAATTTTTTCTTTTTCTAGTTATTTTTATTATTTTCCTTCTTCTTCTGATTCTTTCCATCTTTTAAATGGAGGTCACTGACACCATCTAAAAAAAACCAAATGTTCTGAAAAACTACAAATTTATAGTGGTCTATCCAGGACCTCTCCTATTATGTTCCAGTTTCTTATTCATATCAATGCATGGTTGCTAGTATAATTTGGACCCTAGCAACCAGATTGCTTTAATTGCAAACTGAAGAACTGCTGAATAAAAAGTTAAATAACTCAAAAACTACAAATAATAAAAAATAAAAACCAATTGAAAATTGTCTCAGGATAGCACTCTACATCATACTAAAAGTTAAAGGTGAAAACCCCCTTTAATAGCAGACTCAGGACACCCACCCATAAATGTTTGGAGATGTAAAGTAAAGACTTAAAGGGTAGGACTACAGGGACGTTTTTTGGCGCGACAAAACGCCGGCGTAAAATCGCATGAGACGGATGTAAGGTAAGTGAATTCATTGTCGTGTCGCGTCGGATCAACGATGCGACTTCATCTGACATTTCTATCTCTTACCTTATTTCCGTCGCATGCAATTTGACGCCGGCGTTTCGCAGCAGAAAACGTCCGTGTATTCCTACCCTGAATGCAACTGGTATTTTAACTAGTGATGGGCGAATTTGCGGCGAAAAATTCACGAAACGGCGCCGGCGTCTCGTTTTTGACGCCGGCGCCCGTTTTTTGATGCCGACGCCCGGTTTTTACGCTGGCGTACGTTTTTTCGGAAAATTTTTTTTGGACGCCGGCGAATTTTTGCCGCGGATTTTCACGGGTGTTTCGCGAATTTATTCGCTGGCGGCGAATCGCGCAAATTCGACGCGAATTCGCGCCTGGCGAATAAATTCGCCCATCACTAATTTTAACTTCTAAATGTACTTGTGGCTAAATGACCCAAAAAGATAACATAAGCCTCTTAGATTTAAATAAAATCTTACATTTCCACATACAAGTTGCCTGATTAAAAAGCACAATTCATACTTACAGTATACTGATTAGAATTTCAGATGTTTCGAGCTGGAATAAGAATTAGACTGGAGGGCTTAATGAAAACACTAATACAATTTTGAAAAGATCTCCAGATAAGTATGATTTGGCTACTGTACCTACAGTAGATACAGGTTTCTCATCTGCTTAAATTGTACATATCTAAAGGCTGAAGCTTCCTCTTTTCCTCCTTTAAACATTTATGTACAAATTGCTGTTACTCATTTTGCTTTGTGTCCTATAAGCAGTGTTAATATTAGGAACACGGCAAGCACAGCATTAACACTCACTTAAATAAGACAAAATTATATTAGTAGCAACAAATTATGAAAAGTCCATTAGTCAGAGGTCTCTGCGGTTCTAATATTAAAGAGCTGGGGAAAAAGCCTGAGATAAAATATTATGAGAAAGGACCATTTGTACTCAGAGATAAATTCAGCATATTTTATTGTTCATATTTTATACTAGGTTTTCCATACCTCCCAACTGTCCCTTTTTCGGAGGGACAGTCCCTCTTTTGACAGCACAACCTGCAGTCCCTCATTTGTACTGGAAAGTCCCTCTTTTCTCTGCACTGAACAGCCAGAAAAAGAAACAAAGTTTCTCACTTAATTGGCTTTTAGCAGAGAGCCCAGAACAGCTAACAGGTGCAAATAAGATACTTTGTAACAATTTTGAGACACAAAAACACAGTTTAGATAAGGAGAAATATTTTCAAACTTTCATAACCTGCCAAATTTTGTAAAACAAACATGGTAATTAGGGGGTGTGGCTACAGAAAGGGGTGTGGTCAAAAAAATCGATGTGCTACGTGCGGGGAAAAAAATGTTGTCCCTCTTTTTACTTCCAAAATGTTGGGAGGTATGGTTTTCTTATATTTACAACATGATGTGGGGAGTCACCAGAGAAACACTGAAAAGAAACCATTGCATAATAATATAAAACATAAGGCTCTTAGACGAGAGAAGGGCTACAAATTCAGATGAAGAGATAGGACATTTGTTACAGCAAACAGACTGATATTAGTGCATAGAGTTAACTACATCTGTGCCTGTTTCTGGGACGAGAGAATCAATAAAGATTCCGGCTCAGTGTTCTCCTCTGTTTAACTCCATACAGGGCCGATATCTCATGGCAGGGTCTTGCATTGATTCATTGTAATAGCTAATGATTCTTGTTCCTTGCTTACAGGCAATAAGATTCACCAGTCATGTCTCATTTGTTTTGCTGGGATTTTGTTTTTTAATTAAAGGCCAAGCAAATCTGTGCTAATCTTAAAAGGGATACAGGCATTTGATATGTTCTCCAGAAACAGGTTATCCAGCAAGCTCCTAAGTACCTCCAAATTTTTAAAATTAATTTCCTTTTTCTCTGTAATAATAAAACAGTAGCTTGTATTTGATCCAAACTAAGATCTAATTAATCCTTATTGGAAGCAAAAAGAGTCTATTGGATTTAGTTAATGGTTATATGATTTTTTAGAAGACTTAAAGGGATACTGTCATGGGAAAAAACATTTTTTCCAAAATGAATCAGTTAATAGTGCTGCTCCAGCAGAATTCTGCACTGAAATCCATTTCTCAAAAGAGCAAACAGATTTTTTTATATTCAATTTTGAAATCTGACATGGGGCTAGACATTTTGTCAATTTCCCAGCTGCCCCTGGTCATGTGACTTGTGCCTGCACTTTAGGAGAGAAATGCTTTCTGGCAGGCTGCTGTTTTTCCTTCACAATGTAACTGAATGTGTCTCAGTGGGACATGGGTTTTTACTATTAAGTGCTGTTCTTAGTTCTATCAGGCAGCTGTTATCTTGTGTTAGGGAGCTGTTATCTGGTTACCTTCCCATCGTTCTTTTCTTTGGCTGCTGGGGGGGAAAAGGGAGGGGGTGATATCACTCCAATTTGCAGGACAGCAGTAAAGAGTGATTTAAGTTTATCAGAGCACAAGTCACATGACTTGGGGCAGCTGGGAAATTGACAATATGTCCAGCCCCATGTCAGATTTCAAAATTGAATATAAGAAAATCTGTTTGCTCTTTTGAGAAATGGATTTCGGTGCAGAATTCTGCTGGAGCAGCACTATTAACTGATTCATTTTGGAAAAAAAATGTTTTCCCCATGACAGTATCCCTTTAAGGTATGAAGATCCAAATTATGAAAAGATCCATTATCTGGAAAAACCCAGGTCCCAAGCGGTCTGCATAACAGGTCCCATACCAGTAGTATACACCAGAAACTGAAAGGAGAACAAAAGACTCTAGAACAAATGTGCTCCCAATCAGAGCCCTCCTCCTTCCCAAACTGCACCACTGCTTGCTGTACCTTGTTCTGAAAAGCAGAATAGCACAGTGGGTTTGGCGGGCAACATCTTGTGTCACTTCAGGTCCTCTTCTTCTGCCAATGCTG
Organism: Xenopus laevis; assembly: GCF_017654675.1. Taxonomy (NCBI): domain Eukaryota; kingdom Metazoa; phylum Chordata; class Amphibia; order Anura; family Pipidae; genus Xenopus; species Xenopus laevis. The sequence goes on from NC_054373.1 coordinate 156,767,374, forward strand.
AGCATACTCAATTGAGCCCGGGTCTGGCTTCAACTGTACTTGCTGCTTATTGTAGAGAAGAGGACCCGAAACTGGACCAGAAGGCTCTGGACAACCTTGTTGTGCTATCTGCTTTTTCAGAACAAACTATGGGTATGGGATCCGTTATCCGGAAATACATTATCCAGAAAGCAGCGAATTACGGAAAGGCTGTCTTCTGTAGACTCAATTTTATCCAAATAATGTAATTTTTTTTTTAAAAAAAAGAATTTTTGTCTATAATAATAAAACAGTAGTTTGTTCTTTATCCCAGCTAATATATTATTATTCCTTATTGGAAGCAAAACCAGCCTATTGAGTTTATTTTATGTTTATATGATTTTCTTGTAGACTTAAGGTATGAAGATCCAAATTACAGAAAGATCCATTATCCAGAAAACCCCAGGTCCCGAGCATTCTGGATAACAGGTCCCAGACCTGTATAGCAAACAGCAGCGGTTCAGTTTAAAAAGGAGGAGGGGGACATTTATTACTAAGGTTTAGTTTTTCTTTAACATTGTGCTGTGCATTAAGAATTAAGAGTGAATAAGTAGTTTGCCTTTTGATTCTGGAATAATATTTACTTGTCAGCATCTCATAATTAAATAGCGTCAGATGAGTAAATTACAGCCACTGTGCATTAACCATAAAATGGTGTGAGAAATGTATATTTATAGACAGATGAAAGGGCCCAACTCTGAAGGGCCTACCAACACGTGTCACTGTTAGAACTCATTGACCAGTTGTAACTGAACAATTGTTTCTCCAGAAATCTTACAGCAGAGCTCTAGGTATGATATAAAGTCCTCTAATAAATAAAAACGTAAAAAGACAGAAAAATAGCAGCTGCTAGCAGAAGTTATAGGTACTTTTGTTTTTTTAATCTTAGATACAAAGTGTATTGAGTATAAACATGTCAAATATTATAAATACTCCGCTTCAAAAAGCTTTCTTTATGTATTGAAGACATATATATATATATATATACACACTTTTATTTATTTTTTCTTTCTATCTTTTAGTTACTTTGTTTCAATCATTCTATAAATGTATTTCCATATGTTAATCTGAGGTCTGCCAAATAGGAAGCTCATAGTGGAATCTTCAAATGAGTTTCAATACTCTACTCAAAGCAGTTTCTTCATATGTGGAAATATACACTTGTATAGATAGCCTTCATCCCATGGATTGTTTTATATTTCTTGAAGAGATTTCTGTATAGGCATGTCTTTCTGACCCTCTAATTGGAAACCTGAGATGTGCCTTGAGACATTTGCCAGGCATGGGGCCCCCTCCTGAGAACTATTATTTATAACTGTTGTAACGCTAATCTGACTAGGCAGACCAAAAAGGGGTTAATGTCCAGCTAGTTGTTAGAGCATGGGTTACATGCGACTCAAAACACTTCAGGCTAGGACCTTCGCTACATGGAAGATTTCCCAGGTGGAGTAGTTTAACTAAAACTCTCACGCTACTTTGCTACTCCAAATAGAAATAGTGAGCCCGAGGAGATTCTTGTGATAAACCAAATGACTAACTGTTTATTTGTACAAGACAAATGAGCCGAGGGTTTACTTACAGAGGTACAAGGCACACACAATGCATCACAGCAGGCTGAAACAGGTTACAGCAGAGACAGTGACTCCATTCAGGCAAGGTAGTCAGGTAGCACATCCATTCTTCTGCAATATACCTCAGAGTGGTCTGGCTCCCACCCTGTGGAGTGGTCAGGGAGAACACCTTTCTAATCCCGACACCCTATCCACTGGGGCCCCTTCACTCTAGGCAATTCAAAAGCCTTGGGAAGCCATTCCCTACTACAATCCTCGATGGAGCTCCAACTGCTCTTACTATCTGTCCTATCTACCTTACTATGACAGAACTAACCCTGTTTAGCTAACCTCATTCACAGGGCTCCCTGCTCCCCGACTTAGACGTTAGAGGACCCGGTCCCTCTAGGCACATGGCTTTTCCGGGCCTTGTTGTACCCAGGCTCCCCTGGGCATACCCAGCCGGATCAGCTTCCAGGAGCCAAAGATTAAGATCCACCCATACTTAGACTTAATAAATTAGCTTTTCCCCAGTAATTAGGGAAAGGAAGTTAGGGACTTAAAGCCATAGAAGCACTGTTAACTCTATGGGTCGCCAGGCGACTAATCTCCCTGAATCTGAGCATGTGTCTCTGCCCTAAAACGTGTGAAAACTTCAAATTCAGATTCGCAGCTTGAAAAGATACCACAATCTGACAATGTATTAGGCTATATCCTTGTTTTTTTGTATAGAATTAAGTTCAATGGAGTGCAATGCAGTGCTCCTCTCTCTCTCCCTCGTTCTCTGGGTCATTAGTTACCTTGCCGAATAGCCAGTCTGTCACAAAGCCAGATTTTAGTTGTAGATCAGAGAAGCAAAGATTCCACCAGCCGTGGGACCAACCAAGAAGACCTGGGTTGAACATGAAAAAGGCAGAAATGAATTAAGAATAACAATGAATAAAAATATGTTATATGCAATATTATTAAGTACCATAACTGCTCCTGATAAAGTCCGGTGTTAATTTTATATGAATAAAATGTAATCCTGGGTTTGGCACATAGGCATTCCACTGACCCCCTCTTAATTTACTTGTCATTTAGATGCCGGAGCCCATTTCTTTCTGTGAGTTTATGGCAGACATGAACTTCAGAGCTGCCTTGTGCCTACTGGATTTTTAATAAAGTACAGAGTGCAGCAATGTCCCAAAACACAAGTGCCAGGTAAATTAGGATTAAAGGATAATTTGGCTTTCCTTAGTCCATGGCCTTGATAAATTAGCTCTCTTGTCTTTGTTAAAAGTCCTTAACATCTCCTAAATTATTGTTTGTACAAACTGCCATTGAAAACTGTCGCATTCAGGTAAAGTGTTTAAAGTACCTGCACAGCTGGGAGTAGCACATTCCCTAAGGGGGCCCAGGATACACTGACAGAAAGTCACACTATCAACACATCTCTCAGGCCCACTTATGAGTGTGCTACACTGGATATAGAAAATATGGCTGTAAATAAAAGGTTATGCTTCCTCTCTATGACCATAAATTTACAATACACAGTGTATTTATTTTACTATTTAGTACAATTTTACTCTAAAAGCTCTTACTTATTTGCACTAGAAAGAGTTCACCTTAAAATTAACTTTTATTAAGAAGTAGCGAGTGATATTCTGAGACAATATGCAATTGGTTTTAATTTTTTATTAGTTATGGTTTTTGGGTTTACTTAGTTTTTTTATTCAGCAGCTCTCCAGTTTGCAACCATGCATATAAGCTTGGAATGTGAATTGAACAGGTCACGAATAGAAGAATGCATAATAAAAAGTAGCAATAACAATACATAGCCTTACAAGAGCATTTTTTAGATGGGGTCAGCGACATTTGCAATCACAATCACATTGGCATAAAGGGGATATTGCAACCACAGCATTTTTAGCCAGCCAACAGGAGCTTGCAACTCATAGGAGTGATATTAACTAGCATAAGGTTAGGGACAGGATTATTTATCCCCAGGAGGTGTCCCAGAGTAACTGAAAGCCCAATGGAAATAGATGGAGACCCAATATTATCCATTCAATGACTGTCAGTTGAGGCAAATAGACAGAGAACCAGTTGCATTGTGGTGACAGCTTTTACTGCGACACCTTGGCTGGGAGTAGCTCCATTGCTCAGCTACACAGAAAAAGTGAGGTTAATAGGAAAAGTAATAAAATATACTTATTTTGCTATTAAAAATGTTTCAACTGGGGGTCATCATCTAAAAAAAAAACAAATGCTCTGTAAGGCTACACATGTATTGCTATTGCTACTGGTTAGTACTCCTCTTTATGCTCAGACCTTCTTCTATTCATATTTTAGTCTCTTATTCAAATCAGTGCATTGTTGCTAGGGTCATTTGATCCCTAGCAACCAGATAGATGATGAGCTGCTGAATAAAAAGCTAAATAACTTTAAAACCACAAATAATTAAAAGTGAAAACCTCTTCAAGTCCCTGTAAAATAAATACATTTCTGCTTGTTTTTTCTCGCTCAGATCTCTGCCGAACATCATTATATGAAGACTGTCAGTGTCCTCTTATAAATACATTATTAATTTCTTCATTGCTACCCTGACAGCCCTGGTTAATACTTCTCCTCTAAACTCTGGCACTTCTGTCATTGTGAGAGCTACGCTTCATTAACCTTTCTCATTCTTTAGAGCAGGGGCCCACAAAATCCTCCCCAGCAGATTGATTTGCACATTACTGACAAGTCAGACTTTCCTCAGGCAGATATTTTTGTTTCATATTAGGAAGACTTTTGGGACATTTGCATTTTGCTACAAAGCATTGTATAGGTAGACTATAGTGTGTTTATCGATCCATATACAATGGATGTAGCTACAAATGTAATGGCTACAGTGGTACACTGGTCATCTATACGTAGGGACCGATAGGGTTAATGTGCCCCTATGGCTTTAAATCCCTAGACTTCCTGATCTCCCTAGTTGCTGGGCAGATTCACATGTAGCTAGTTGTAATTTGCATAGTTGTATTATTGGCCAGGAGGCGCTGTGACCACATCATGTATCATTATTATGCATCTCATCAAATATTTCAGCTGATTTTTTTATGCAACTTTTTTCAAGTTAAACATTTTATTTTACAAAGAACTCTGCCTGCTGAGCAAAGAGTTATAAATCATATATAACAAAAATTTCCAATGTATTTGGATTGAATTAAGTATAATGTAAATGCAACTTTAAAAACTCACTATAAAGTATATCTGCATATAATACACAAAAGCCATGAATATCCTGTAAATTATATCCTTATAAACGGTGAGTAGTGATGTCATCAGTTATAAACGGTGAGTAGTGATGTCATTTCTGTCACATGACTCACTAAAATTTGTGTATTATAATAAATAAAGTACCCCCAGTTGTAAAATATGAGGATATTAGAAGTTACCTCGGAGTTCCATGACCTGTATCAAAACACTCGGCCTTCGGCCTCGTGTTTTTATATGGTCATGAAACTCCTCGGTAACTTATAATATACTTATATTTTACAAGAGGGGGTACTTTATTCACTATATTATCTAAATATTCAACATTTTAATTATATTAATGTTTCTGAATCTCTGACACTCAGGTTCATTATTGCTATGTTTTGCCAATTCTGCACAAAATAAAGCTTTAAAATAAAGCTTTTCCTCCTTACTGTTGTTCTTTTACTAATGAAAATGTAATGTGCAAAAAAATGCCAAAATCTCCATGTTCCACAATGAGGCATTACTTAGTAGAACTCTAGTGTAATTGTAGCTGCAACTTTTGCACATTTTTTGTGTGGAATCTGTGTTCCCTTTACTTTACAGATGATGCAGCAATGCAAGCACAATAAGTATTTTAGAGCAAGGTGCAATTACAGAGGGGCTTTTCTTTTTCTATAAAGGTATTGGATCCCTTATCCAGATACTCATTATCCAGAAAGCTCTGAATTATAGGAAGGCGATGTCCCATTCTGTTTTAAGCAAATAATTCTAATTTTTTAAAAAGTTTTTTCTCTGTAATAATAAAACAGTACCTTGTACTTGATGGAAACTAAGATATAATTAATCCTTATTGGAGGCACAAGAATCCTATTGTAGACTTTGCTTGCTACCCTTGACTCTATTATTTACTATTACTTGTAGACTCTTTCTAAGGAGAATTCACTTTATGTTGCCCAGGGCTACGGTACATGGAGTGTTTTGATTGCATTGCTCAAATTGCGATACCTGGCGTGGATCACATAACAATGGCATCAATGGGGTTACCATTCATAGGTGAATATCACACAAAAGTGCATGCCTTTTAGGCAATAATAAGCCATGATAGGTGGCCTGGGATACTTCAGATTTATGTCAATGCTATGCAATCTGTAGAGGATAGCAAATATGCCCATATGTTTTAATGTTGGCTGTATGAGGTGTGTTGTCTAAATGGTCTCCTAGCCATAAGATGTTAACGGCAAATAAAGATTATGGCCAAATCATTTAGAATAAACTCAGTTACTGAAGGGACTATCCCATTTGCACCACTATCAGTTGCTCATCAGGGAGGCCAATTTATCAAATTTCCACTTTGTGAAATAAAAACACCAACAAAACATGAGCGACTTTTCATTACCTTTTCTCGAACACTTGCTTAAAGGGATACTGTCATGGGAAAAAAAATTTTTTCAAAATCAATCAGTTAATAGTACTGCTCCAGCAGAATTCTGCACTGAAATCCATTTCTCAAAAGAGCAAACAGATTTTATTATATTCAATTTAGAAATCTGACATGGGGCAAGACATATTGTCAATTTCCCAGCTGCCCCAAGTCATGTGACTTGTGCTCTGATAAACTTCAATCACTCTTTACTGCTGTACTGCAAATTGGAGTGATATCACCCCCTCCCTTTTCCCCCCCAGCAGTCAAACAAAAGAACAATGGGAAGGTGACCAGATAACAGCTCCCTAACACAAGATAACAGCTGCCTGGTAGATCCAAGAACAGCACTCAATAGTAAAAACCCATGTCCCACTGAGACACATTCAGTTACATTGAGAAGGAAAAACAGCAGCCTGCCAGAAAGCATTTCTCTCCTAAAGTGCAGGCACAAGTCACATGACTGGGGGCAGCTGGGAAATTGACAAAATGTCTAGCCCCATGTCAGATTTCAAAATTGAATATAAAAAAATCTGTTTGCTCTTTTGAGAAATGGATTCAGTGCAGATTTCTGCCGGAGCAGCACTATTAACTCATGTGTTTTGAAAAAAGAATTTTCCCATGACAGTATCCCTTTAAGCAATAACTTGAACCGAATAATCAGGTTTGTATTTTCTCCTTAGAAGAAGAGTGAAACTTTTAGGAAAGCCTAATATAACCAAAACCATTGAACTATCAACTACATCATCTCAAATCTGGGTCTCAAATGTGACCGCAAATGATACCTAAAGCTGTGGTCAGTGGGCAAGCACCCTATTATAGTGGATCAATATCTACAGAATTAGGGACTGTATCTCAAACAGGTTTACAAAATTCTTATAATTGATTATTGGGTGTATAAATTACCATTATCATGCCTGCACTAGAGGATCACAATAATCGAGTACAACTAAACCTATAGTTCCTGCATTTGAATGATGATTAGTCCATTATTACATTATATGAAAATATGTCGCAAGGAGCCTAACAATGGAATAAAGTTGAACTAAGAAGCTTAAAGCGGAAGTTCATATTTGAGTTAAATTGAGAGTGATATTTTAAAACAAATTGCAATAGGTTTTAATTTTTTATTATTTGTGGTTTTTGAGTTGTTTAGCTTTTTATTCAGCAGCTCTCCAGTTTACAATTTCAGCCATTTGTTTGTTAGGGTCAAATTTACAATCATGCATTGATTTGAGACTGGAATTTCAATAGCAGTGGATCTGAATAGCAAGACGAGAAAATAACAATGACAATAAATTTGAAGGCTGGCAGAGCATTTGTGTTTTAGATGTGACCCCTATTTGAAATCTGGAAAGGGTCAGAGAAAAAAGGCTAATAACTAAAAAAAATTTAAAAAATAAATAATTGAATTGAAATTGAAGAGTTGCAAAGAATTGGTCATTCTACAACATATTAAACATATCTTGAAGGTGAACCGCCCCTTTAAATCATAGAATTATTTTAAGGCTTTGATCTTTGATGAACTTCAAATTCTGGGCTGTGCACCTTTGTTGTAAACAAGAGTCTCAAACCTTCTGGCAAAGTATTTTATTGCTAAATAATTGCTGCAGATGCTCTATAATGAGAGTAATTAATGTTGTAATTGAATGGTAATAGATTCCGACAAGCCAAGACTAAAAATAACCTTAAATAATGGATAACGCATTTCATAACATCATGTCATGATCATATGTGTTTAGGCTGGGTTTGCACTGGTGAACGACTTAGGAAAACCGTCATTTGTATGTGTTACAATATGCTGTTCCCTATTAACATCTCAGAGTATGGTGTTAGTGTTGCTGGCAGGGATCTGTCTAAGCCCACGTGACATCATTAGGTTTGATATTGTGGTATAATCTCTGGATTTATTAGTGACAGGCATCTCATTGATTCTAGAACATTTGGGAACTGAAAACATTATGTACCAATCCTGTTTGCCAACACATGAACAGATGGATGTTCCCCTTTGTCATAAAGAGGAAATTACCACTGTCAATAAGACATGATGTTTCAGATGCCTTCATGTTTATGGAAGACAATCATTCTGTATTTACTTATGTAGGAGAGCTCTGTACACTTGTCTCTCCAGGAAGGAAGAGGGAGAGAGAAAGTGCTGCTGGGATATAGAATCAGCAGACTACAATTAAAGTGTGTTTGTGTGTGGGAAACTTAGTAGGGAACCCCGGTGGCAGAAAAGCGTGCTCTCTTTGCAGAAGGAAAGGGGGTCCTTGTCAGGGCTCTAAAGAACAAAGCGTGATCTTCTCAGGGCATGGAAAGCCAAAGGGAGTAGTGATGGAAATTTGGTGTGTTTCACCAAAAGATTTGTGAATTTCCAGTGAAATTCGCGAAACGGCGAAAAATTTGCAAAATGGCGCTGTCATCTCGTTTTATACGCCGGCGTCCATTTTTTTTGATGCCGGCGAATTTTTGCGGCGGTTTCTCGAATTTATTCGCCGCCGGACCAGAGAAGTTCCCAGGGAGGGGTATTACAGTTCAGCCTGTCCTGACCTTGGGTGGAGGCACGCCATATTAAAGTGTACCTGCTCTCCCATATAGCGGAGGCACAGGACTCCTGTAGCACCACTCGCAACTAAATGCATGCTAGATCTCATGCAGTAGCAGAAGAGGACTATACTTAAATTCAGGTCAAACGATTGTGTTAGTACTGTTTGATCATCTGTGTGGCCATAGCTCATCTCATTCAACTATGTTCTAATCTGCAGGATCAGAATGGCTTTATGTGACCACCTAGTGTTTTGCAGTATAAACCAAAGATGAAACAGAGACAGGGGTTCATTTTTTACAATTAGGTGCAGAGCTAAGTTTTATTCAAGTACAGAATTGTGCCCACTGAAATACTATTTGCAATGCTTGGTCTTATATTTTACAAAGTTGTGTGAAAATGAGTACAGTGTCACAGCTGCTAGGCGAGTCCAGGTTGTTGGAAGTCTCATACATCAATTGGTAAACATTTCTTTGAACACAGAAATAATAGTGCAGTATGAGATGGAGGGTATTGAAAGAGGTAAAATTGCTGATTCGTGTTGGGAAAAGACGAGAATGCTTTTACAGAGTGGCCCAAAAACCCTCCCCCCTCCCGTGTGTTGCCCACCCTCCCTCCTCCCCCCTGGCCTACCCGTCCCGCTGGGCAAATGCCCCTAACTTGTTACTTACCCTTCTGCGCAGGTCCAGTCCAGGGAGTTCACAGACGACATCGTCTTCCATGCGATCTTCTTCCTACTTTGAACGGCGTTTTGGCGCATGCGCAGTAGGAGCATTTCGACAGTACGGATCTACTGCGCATGCGCCAAAAGTCACGAAGTACTTTTGGTGCATGCGCAGTAGATCATACCTGCGAAATGCTCCTACTGCGCATGCGCCGGTCAAAGCAGGAAGAAGATCGCATGGAAGAAGATGTCGTCTGTGAACCCCTTGGACTGGACCTGCGCAGAAGGGTAAGTAATAAGTTAGGGGCATTTGCCCAGCGGGACGGGTAGGCCAGGGGGGAGGAGGGAGGGTGGGCAACACACGGGAGGGGGGGAGGGTTTTTGCGCCAACTAGGTTTCCTTCCCCTTTAAAGGACCAGTAACACCAAGACAAATGAATCTTTAGAATAGCAAAGTCTTTATAAATAAATAAATTACAGAAACTCTGCTTCTCTTCAGAAAAGGCGACAGGACGATGATCCATTGTGCGGCGCTCGATTACTCCTCCCTGCCTATCTCCTATAAGGAAGGCAGGAAGGAGAAATCGAGTGCCACACGATGGATCGCGATCGCCTTTTCTGAAGAGGAGTGCAAGCAGAGTTTTGATGTTACTGGTCCTTTAACTCACTGAACCATATGGGCTTGATGATTCATATAGTATAAATGTATTCTATAACATAACATCATCTCTCCTATGTTACGGAATTAATACTTTATACGAATATATTCAACTTGATGTTGGACTGAGCAAACAAGCCGGTGACTTTATACAATGTGTTAGTTATCTATAGGACTTTGCACTTTGGTGCATTACCAGAACAGGCCACTAGATGGCAATACTCCATAGATGAGAACTTTGCTACATGCTTTCCTATTGTGTCTGGCCACATGATGGAGCTGACATACAGTACTTGTTGGTGTAAATGGGGTATATAAGTAGTTTGAGTAATGGGGTTTGCATTTGCCATATGTGACACCTAGGGAGTATTCCATCTGACAAGGATTTGGAAGAAAGGAAACTCACATGCCCCTGCTGCAGCCACTCTTGCATTGTGTCCAGTCCAAACGGTGTGTTGGTTTCCTCATACTGGTCTCCATCCAGTGGACATCATATGTAGAGGGTTTAGTGGGTGAGAGAACCAATCCACACACATAGGATAAAATTATTGTCCGGCTTTATTTTGTATAGTTAAAACAACAAACAGGCATCTATTACAGATGTACTCCTACTCTATGACATGTTGGATCACCTGACGCGTTTCATGCCTCTTTCTGGCACTTCATCAGAGGTGAGGTCACAGGAAATCTGACCCTGGTGCCTTTTTCACATTAAGTTTGAGTAAACCTTTATGTACCATATCCTGCGCCAACCACCGACTTGACAGTCCTGAACCACCTGTACATCTTAAATCTCTGACTAAGCACATGTGCCTTTTATGTATGCTTTATAACAAAATGTATTATTGTTATTTAATGGAGCCACACTCTCTGTATCTTTTTACTGTGAATATACTTTACACATTTTGGGTGGTCATTCTTAACATCTACCGCAATCCATTCCACTTTACTTTGCTTGTTGTTTTTAAATGCTTTACTCTAGAGACGAGTTTAGAAGAAAAGGAGTCCATTGCAGGTACTTTTCTTGAGCTGCACCTGCAATACAATGAAGAGGACCTACTTCAGAGAGCTGGCTAAGGAATATGGGAGGCGTAAAAGGAGAATATTGTTAATCATGTTTGGAGAGTTTACAAGAAAATTGACAATTCTTCATATCCAAAAAAAAAAGAACCGTTTTTTTAGTTGGCTCCCAATTGCATCCAAAAATGTGGTTGGATTAATTTTGGATCACTTGGTCAGGTGGTTTGACAGATTACATAAATATCAGCAGAGTAGAAATTGGAAATCAAATCAAGAGAAACTAAATATATATTTAGGCTTAGGCTGAGCCCAATAAGCCTAAGAGAGAAGACTATAGTTACTGTTGATTTTGATAGGCCTATGGTCAAATTTAACACTTCCAAATCAAAGGAGTTTTCTGCATCATTGTTCTTGTTCTTAGGGGGAACATAAATGTTCAGGGTGCTGGTTATATTTCTACCTTAAATTTGGCAATCTATTTTTTTATATTACGCAAACCTAATACTTTCCTGCTGAGAGGTAAAGCTAAAAATGTCATATTTTATATACTGAACTTATTGCACCAGCCTAAAGTTTCAGCTTGTCAATAGCAGCAATGATCCAGGACTTCAAACTTGTCACAGGGGGTCACCATCTTGGAAAGTGTCTGTGACACTCACATGCTCAGTGGGCTCTGAGCAGCTGTTGAGAAGCTAAACTTAGGGGTTGTCACTAATTATCCAGCAGAAAATGAGGTTGGTCTATAAGTTGATGCTACAGGGCTGATTATTAAATTCTGATTCTAATTGCACTGGTTTCTGTGCTGCCATGTAGTAATTATCCATATTAATTAATAATCAGCCTTATATTGTGACATTTATATTCTATGTGTACTGTTTATTGTGAGTGGATCCCTAAGCTCAGTAAGTGACAGCAGCACAGAATCAGCAGAAAAGAAGACGGGGAGCTACTGGGGCATCTTTGGAGACACAGATCTTTACTGCTAAAGGGCTGTGGATGCTTTGGTCTGTTACAGAAGCAGAAAACATAATGTACATTATTTCTAGCTACTTCTTTAGTTAGGCTTTACTTCTCCTTTAATGGCTCTAGAGCACTAGAATTACATCAGCAATGTATGATGACTGCATCACGTTTGCCAGCAGCTCACTTCTGATCACCCTGCACACATGATGCACTTTGTGCCTTTAATTGCCTCAGGCAACACATTAGTTCAGGTATGTGTTGTATAAAAAATTTATAACGTCATTATTATCATTTATTGATATGGCACCAGCAAGTTATGCAGCTCTTTACAATAAATTATAACACACAGGAATCTGACAATAATTTAGAGAATAGAGAATAAAAATAATAAAAAGAGAATAAACAGTAATACTGGACGGTCTATAAGTCCCCTGTCACAGTGATTTCTACCTTAATGAACAGATGTAATTTGCATAGGAGTAGGGATTTAGATTCGACTGAATCCTACATTTTTAGCCAAAGTCAACTGAACCTGGGAAAGCAGATTTATCAAAATTCGAATTTTTGCGTTTTGTTTTATTTAGAAATAAGAAAACCCAAACATTCGAAAAATCGAAAATGTGGGCTGAACTCAAAACCTTGATAAAAAGTAAAAAAAAAAAACCCAAAAACGCAGTAAAATCACATTCTACCCACATTGTTCCAAAACTCAAATTGAAAAATAGCTGAAATTTTGAAAATACAAGTTCATTGACTTCTACAATAACGCTTGGCAGTTTCTGGATGCTGCTTTCTTTTGATTTGACTTTTTTGTGCTTTACAAATTGCAAATTTTTCTCTGTAATAATAAAACAGTGCATTGTACTTGATCCAAACTTAGATATAATTAATCTTTACTGGAAGCAAAACCTTTTAGGATTTTTTTAATGTTTAAATTATATTCTAGTAGACAAAGTCTACTAGAATCCAAACTACAGAAAGATCCATTATCCGGAAAACACCAGGTCCCGAGCATTCTGGATAACGGTTCCATACCTGTATAACATGACTGTAATTTTTCCTTAATATTGGGTTACAACTGGATTACACAAACTTAGGGTCTGAGCTAAGATATAAGGTGTATAATAAAAGTCACAAAGTTATAGACATTTGGGGGGTTATTTATGAAACCTCAGTTTTTTCTGGTCTAGTCTTTTTGGACAAAAACCCTTGAATTTTTCTAAATTTTTTATACCCTGAAACTGCTAAAAGTCCAAATCTGAAAATCCGCCATCTCAAAGCTGTCGAGGTCATGTAGAATTCAATGGCAGTCGTTCCCTCTTACAATTTGAAGATATCGAAATCTGCGTTGGGTTTCGTCTGATAATCCGAAAAATTCAGGCTTTTTAGACAATAACAAGCAATTCAGGCATCAAATCTGAAAAATTTGTACGATTCAAGTTTTTGCTAGATTTTATCAAGTTTGTTCCCCGAACCAAATTTTTTTTCATAAGTAAGATCTTGGATAGGAGTTTGGTCGAACTTGGTTCAATAAAAAGATGAGATAAATTAGAATTTTAGTAAATAACCCCTAAAATGTTGAACTTGATGGACGTGAGGTTTTTTTTCAACCTAACTAACTATGTTACTTTGTTAAAGTTTGCACTAGGGGCTTCATCTTAACCAACCAATGAGGTGTTTGCTTTCAATTAGGTGACCAGTAAATGCAACTTGATTGGTGGTTGTGGCTTATTAGAGCTGGCGCTAACTTTGCAGCCTTACATTAAAATACCCAAAGGGTCTAATATATCTAATATTTCTGCAGCTCGACTGAGTAAATAACATTCTTTGAGGTTTGGGATATGTATCGATTTGAGCGTGAATTAAGCTATAATATACAGGAGCTATACATTACTTGCAAATATATTCTTATAAATGGTGATAAGTGATATAAGTGAATTCACGAGTTCCATGACCTGTATAAGAGCACTTGTTCTGCGTCCTTGTACCTTTATAGAATTATGACACTTCATAGTGAATAATAATTCATATATATAAAATAAAAATATCTAATTCCTACTCTCAGTTCCTTGGACACTTTGGGATCCATTTGCTCAATATTTTTCCCATTATGCTGCCATATTAAAAAAAAATAGGCCAGTGATTAATTCCTTATTCCCTAATTCCCTATTGATTTTTTCCAACTAAAAATAAGCCATTATTTTTCCATTCTAAATCAAAATTAAAAGCAAAGCAAAGGACAGATATATCCCTGAATTTGGTGACTTTTCAAATCAATATTTCAATGAAATGTTGTAGCGATGACAATTGAATATAATGGAAAAAAATTAATCAATAAATAGCAGTAAAAAATTGAGAAATAGAAAACATGCTGTTATTCAAATTCATGCACAAATATCCAAACAAATGTTCAAAAAGAGTACAGGTATGGGATCTGTTATCCGGAAACCCATTATCTAGAATGCTCCTAATTACGGAAACGCTGTCTCCCACAGACTCCATTTTATCACAATAATTTTTTTTTTTTAAATGATTCCCTTTTTCTCTGTAACAATAAAACAGTCCCTTGTACTTGGTTCAAACTAAGATATAATGAATCCTCATTGGAAGCACAACCAGCCTATTGGGTTTATTTAGGGGCACATTTACTATTGGTCGAATATCGAGGGTTAATTAACCCTCGATATTCGAACCTCAAAGTTAAATCCTTCGACTTTGAATATCGAAGTCGAAGGATTTACCGCAATTCGTTCGATCGAACGATCGAAGGGAAAATAGTTTTTCCTTCGATCCCAAATTGCTAGGAAAGCCTATGGGGACCTTCCCCATAGGCTAACATTGTACCTAGGTAGGATTTAGGTGGCGAAGTAGGTGGTCGAAGTTTTTTTTAAAGAGACAGTACTTCGACTATCGAATGGTCGAATAGTCGAACGATTTTTAGTTCGCTCAATTCGAAGTCGTAGTCGAAGGTCAAAGTAGCCAATTCGATGGTCGAAGTAGCCAAAAAAAACATTGAAATTCGAAGTATTTTTTATTCTAATCATTCACTCGAGCTTAGTAAATGTGCCCCTTAATGTTTACATGATTTTCGACTTATGGTATGAAGATCCAAATTACAGAAAGATCTGTTATCCGGAAAACTCCAGGTCCAAAGCATTCTGCATAACAGGTCCCATACCTGTATAGTCAGGATACAAGACCTAAGCCCCCCACCCACAACATAAGGGAGACAGTAGGACTTCCCAATGACCTACAGTTCTTCATCATCATAATAATAAGTGATTCCACCACTAATAAACACAACCCAGGTGAGTGGCAGAGGATGAATCCATTGGCTGCTACTTTAATACTGGAATCTAATTGTGCTTTGTAAATACTCTGCAATCCTGCAGGCAAATAATGTAATTTATACTCCGTACTTATGTGCAAACATATTTACAGCTGCCATTATCCATAGAGCTGCCATTGTGCACAAAGTTCTTGCAGCAAATCCCAGTTTAAAGCTCAGCTCAGCAGCACATTATATTCAGAGGTTATTATTATTGCTGTTGGTCTTACTCAGCCATATAATGAACCTTTTCTCATATCTTCTCTGTACACTGAATTTTTAAGCAAACAATAAACATTCCCAATCCACCAGTTTCCTCTCCGCCTTGGGTTATTGATCCTCATGTTTATGTGCTGCTTCTTCACAGTGCTGGGCCCAATCAGCTTCTCATAAATCCAACTATCCCCTAAAAGAGGGGGGGAAATATGGTGCGAGAACCTTTCATATACAGGTATAGGATCCCTTATCCGGAAACCCGATATCCAGAAAGCTCAGAATTACGGAATGGCTGCCATTTTATCCAAATAATCCGAAAAAAATGATTACCTTTTTCTCTGTAATAATAAAACAGTAGCTTGTACTTGATCCACACTAAGATATCATTAATGCTTATTGGAAGCAAAACCAGCCTATTGGGTTTATTTAATGTTTACATGAATCTCTAGTAGACTTAAGAGATGAAGACCCAAATTACTGAAAGATCCATTATCTGGAAAACCCCAGGTCCCTAGCATTCTGGATAACAGGTCCCTTACCTGTACCACAATATGCCAAAAATATGCAGTGGGAGTTGCTACTTTACAATATAAACAAACTCCTGCGGGTTTAGTTATGGTTTAAGAAACTGTACACAGCCCTTTAAGTTAAAATTTAGTATGTTATAGAATTCTAATCAGCTTTTCAATTGGTCTTCATTGTTTATTTTTTTTTTTATATAGTTTTTGAATTATTTGCATTTTCTTCTGGCTCCTTCCAGCTTTAAACTGGGGGTCACTGACCCACATCTAAAAAACAAATGGTTTGTAAGGCTACACATTTATAGTAATTGCTACTTTTTATTTCTCATCTATTAAGGCCCTCATCTATTCATATTCCAGTCTCTTATTTAAATCTATGCATTGTTGCTAGGGTAATGTAGGACCCTAGCCACTGCTGAAATTGCAAACTGGAGAGCTTCTAAATAAAAAGCCTAATAACCCAAAAACCATCAATAATAAAAAAAAATTAAAACCAATTGCAAATTGTCTCAGAATATCATTCTCTTCATCATACTAAGGGGCAGATTTATCAAAGATCGAGGTGAAGGTTTGAAGCTATTTTTTGTGTACTTCGACTAAGAAATAGTCATACTTCAATTAGAAGTTTAAAAAACTTCGAAAGTCGAATTTTTTTGAAGTACTGTCTCTTTAAAATTTCGAATTTGACCATTCGCCACCTAAAAGCTGCCAAAATGCTATTTTAGCCTATGGGGGACCTCCTAGAACCTGTATGGAGGCAATTGGGGAAGTTTGGGAGATCAAAGGTCGAAATTAAAAAAAACTTTGAATCGAAGTAGCGCTACTTCGAATCGTACAATTCGAAGTAGGCCCTCTTCGACCCCAGTAAACTACGACCACCATTCGCTTGTTTTTTTTTGAATTCGAAGTTTGAAGTTTTTTTTACTTCAAACTTTGACCTTTGATAAATATGCCCCCAAATGTTAACTTAAAGGTGAACAAACCCTTTAACATACAAGGTCAGCCTCAAAATATGCCCCTTGTAGATCCCCATTTGTGTCTCTGTTGATTCATATCACATGCTTTGTGCTGCTGTTAGTGATACGAGTTAGGAAATGACAGAATACCATTGCTAGAATATAACACAATCCATGTTAGTAATTTATTCACAGTCACATTACATGGCAACATAGAAGTCTGTGCAGTCTGCATCAGCATGGATTCATAATCAGCCATGTAGCATCAGCTTGTAGCACACGTAAACCTCATTTGCTAATTTTTCTGGGCCCCCATCCCAGTTGAAATCACTGGTCACCTACACAGAGAAAAGAATTGTGGATGATCCTCAGTTTTGCATGTACCATGGGTCACCCACAGGTCCCTTTATAGAGGAAGAAGACTCCGGCCCCTCTGCTGCTTTCTCTGTAACTGCCCCACCAACTTTCCATTTCTAGAAGGACAAGAAACAAACAGTGGTGTAGCTAGATGACACTGGGCCCCACAACAAATTAATTTAGGCCCCCCAGCATATCCAGAGGTTGTCCTGTTTTACCAATACACCTTGAAATTACTGTATTTACAGCCCCCCTATATCTCCTGTGCCCCCCTGAAGCCCCAGGGTCTGCTTCCTCTGTAGTATAGTAGTATACCCCTGAACACAAAACACATTAAGGGACAGCTTTATCAAGGGTCAAAGTGTAAATTTGAAGTAAAAAAAATTCAAATTGTGAGCTATTTTTGTGTACTTCGACTAGGGAACAGTCCAGATTCGGTTCGAATTTCGAAATGTATCATGTAATGTCTCTTTAAAACTTCAACTTCAACCATTCGCCATCTAAAACCTGCTGAATTACTGTTTTAGTCTATGGGGGACCTCCTGGAACAGGGGTCCCCAACCTTTATTACCCTTGAGCCACATTCAAATGTAAAAAGAGTTGGGGAGCAACACAAGCATGAAAAAGTCCATTGGGTGCCAAATAAGGGTTGTGATTGGCTATTTAATAGCCCATATGTGCATTGGCAGCCTACAAGAGGCTCTACTTGGCACTATACTTAGTTTTTATGCAATTAAAACTTGCTTTCAAGCCTGGAATTCAAAAATAAGCACCTATTCTGAGACCACTGGGAGCAATATCCAAGGGTTTGGAGAGCAACATGTTGCTCAGAGCTACTGGTTGGGGACCACTGTCCTAGAACCTATTTGAAGTCCATTGGTGGACTTTGAAAAATTGGCGTTTTTAAAAAAAACAAAAAACTTTGAATTGAATTAGATTAAATACGATCTTACTTTTCGATTCAAACGATCGAATACAGCCTATTCAGCTGGAGAAAAAAACTTTGATTATTTTAATAATTTTCGGTTGGTCTTTTTTAATTCGAATATTGAAGTTATGGGAGTTCGATATTACCCAAAACTTCGAATATTCGACCCTTGATAAATCTGCCCCTAAGTGCATAGTTAATGAAAACCTGAGAATCTGAATTCCGCTACATAGAATTGACAAGTTCATACAGCCTAAAGGACTCAATTTTAGCAAATTGCGTTTTCAAAGTCCCTCTATAATGCATTGTATTCCGAGTCAGAATGCCACAAAGCTTTCAAAGCACTTCAGGAATAAACATGTAGAGAGAGCAGATCAGCAGAAGGTTATTTCAGGAAACACAGGCAGTGAATCTCCTATTGTGGTTGGTTAAAGTAAAGGTAAAGCCATAGAGCAGAGCAATAATGTGACTCAAATACGGCCTTGATCGGCTTATTCTTCTAAACATGACGACCAATTACGGCAATCCTTGCTAAATGTGACATTTTAATTTTAAAGATGTAAGTTCAATGTTATAGGTGAGATGTTTATGAGCCATTGATATTTCAGCCATTTGAATAGCCGATATATATCTGGCAAAGCAGAGAACAAGGGCTGCGGTGTGAAGCTGAGTGGACAATATGGAGCTGGTATAATGTAATATATATATCTATATATATTGTAACAAAAGAACCGCACTCACAGGTCTTCAAAAGAAAGCTGCAAAAGGCTGTGATTTATTTATAAATAAATCACAGCCTTTTGTGGCTTTCTTTTGAAGACCTGTGAGTGCAGTTCTTTTGTTACAATATAACACTATTTGTTTACCAGCACCTGGGCAGTTACGTACAGGGAAGGTGTGCACCTTTTTGGACTCTATATATATATATATATATATATATATATATATATATATATATATATATATATATATATATATATATATATATATATATATATATATACAGAGAGATTGGATACAGAATTATTAATTTCAGTTGTCACCAGTGGGGAGTTTGCGTAAAAAATATAGAAGGGCTTTATGCATAGAAAAATTACTTTTGTTTAAAATGCATAGTGCTTTATTTATTAGAACAGACCCAGCACAGGGCATCTTCTACCTGGTCTGACTGGTATTTATGTGCAATTCACTTGTACTGTACATGTGGATGGTTAGATTGCCCTGATGTTAAGGCAGCCATATTGAGTTTGCTTTGTTTGATTGTAAGCTTAAGTGTGTTTAACACTTATAGCAGGCATGGGAAGGTTGCTGTAAAAGAAAAAAGGTTAAGTTTATATGCTTACCTGAGGTAGAAATTGCAGTCAGCGAAGTCCCTGGCTTGATTGAAGGTCCCGGGCGACAGCTGTGGAGAAAAGAAAGGTGATTGGTGGTTAGCAATCACGTGACCTAAAGGAAGGGGTATAAAAGCCGGTTCGTGGCTGGCTTACCTGTCAGTCGGCGAAGATCGGTGAAGGAGGAGCATCGTCAACATGCTGTCCAGATTTGCCGCTACATCCGCACCAGAACCTCCGCCGCTTGCCGCTGAGGACGTCCTTCGATGGCTTCAGGAGAAGGCAGGTCTGGAAGAAATCAAGCGCGTCATCGAGGGTTGCCGCCAGGAGCTTCAAGGTGATTCCGACGAGAACTCCGCCTGCCAATCAGAAGACACTTCCGGGTCCCGCAATCAGCCAATCGGATCGTCGCCTACGAAAAGAGGGAAAAGAAAAGCTCCGGTTAAGAAAGACGCATTCAAGAGTCTTCCGGCGCAGAGGAAGGAGCTTTCGGCCACCGCCGCTCCACAGAAGAATCTCTGCATCCCAGCGACATCAAGCAAGGCTGTTCCCTCTCCGGTCACGGATCTTCAGGGACGACTCTGCTCCACTTCAGAAGGTTAGACGAGGTCACACGCTCCGCCGATTCTTCTCCGCTCGGATCCTGGGACAAGCCAAGACAGGCCTAGCACTTCAGCGGAGTCTTCCAGCAACGTCCCCAGATGGCCGGCGTCGTCACCACCGCAGACGTCATCGCTGGCGGAGGTCGAGTTTGGGATGGCATCGGAGGCTGCCATGGAGCTCCAGAGCGCTGATGCAAGTGGCTTTGGGGCTCAAAGAGCTGGGCTCGCTACTTTAGCGATGCCAAACACTTCCAGCTACCCTTCAGTGGCTGGGGCAGCCTCTGTTCCTCCCTCCCTCCCAGCTCAGGTCGGCATCCAACGAGATCCACAGCCACAGGCAAGTGCTGAGCAAGGTTCAAGACTGCTACAGGAACTAGGTAATATATTTAAAACTTTAATTAATTCTAACTCTCCTGGTGCAGCGAATACGCAAACAAGCACAGGAATTCACGAGAATAGCTATAAGGATGTATTTGTATGTCAGGCTACTCCGCTTGGCTTACATTTATCAGGGGCAGTTAAGGAAAAAATTATAAAAGGTGATTATGTAGACTTGCTTTCACTTTTGCCCTCGGCTAAGGAATTTTTAAAATCAGACCATAAAGGGGATACTGAGGAGGAGAGACGCAGACCAGTGGCCAGAACATTCACAAATTGGTTGCAGGCTTTTTGCATACATTCTAATATATTATGTGAGAAGTTTCCCAATTTGGGTCCGGGTTTATTTAAACATTTAGATATTATTTTGGAAACATATCGAAGCTATGGCGGAGTAGCCTGGTTTTTATATGATGACCGAGTGAGACAAAAAATGGCAGTTCATAAGTCTATGCATTGGGGTTCTAAGGACATAGATTTATGGATGGGAATGTTAGCACCAAAACCTCAGCCCCTGCAGAATCAGACTAAGAATGTTGCAAGTAGGAATGCTTGTTGGTCCTTTAATGAAAATTTTTAGTGTTTTTTTAGTTTTAGTGAAGGTTTTATTATCCCGACTGATAACACAAAATGGTCTCCAGTTGTAGTTGATAATTTAAAATCAGCTAAAAAATATCCTGAAATTGTCAGAAAAAAATTACTTAAGGAATTAGCTTACAGCAGAATTGCTGGACCTTTTGAAGATATCCCATTGTTTAATATGAGAATTTCTCCTTTGGGAGTAGTACCTAAAAAGGAAACTGGTTATTATTATGACAAATGTCTGCCTATGGGCTGTGCTGCTTCTTGCAATTATTTTGAATTATTTTCTAATTTTTTAGAATGGACAGTTAAATTTGAAACTGGTTCTGAATTTATTTTACATTATTTAGATGACTTTTTATTTATCGGTCCAACCGGTAAAGACACTTGCAACATTCTTTTAAACACATTTTTGTTATTAGCTAAAAAAATTGGGATACCTATAGCCATGGATAAAACTTTTAAACCATCTACTACTCTACAGTTTTTAGGGATCGAAATTGATTCTGTCAAAATGGAATTTAGACTACCTGATGCAAAACTTCAAAAATTAAGAAGTTTGCTTTCGGCTGCTCTAGCAGCGTAAAAGCTGACTCTAAAGCATTATTATTAACATGTATTTATATAGCGCCAACATATTGCGTAGCACTGTAAAGTAACTGTGATTATACAACTAAATCACATGAATTATACACATAGAATATATGGAGTAACAAACATCACAATCAATACCGGTACAAAAGGTGAGGAAGGCCCTATGCATAGGCATACAGTCTAAAGGGAAGGGAGTAATACACAAGGTGTGGGAGTGGGCAAGATCGAATTAAGTGGGTGAGAAATGTGGTGTTGTATGTGGTGTTGCGTTTGGTAGTTAAGCAGAGTGAGGGTAGGCTTCTCGAAAGAAGTGCGTTTTCAGAGATTTTTTGAAAGCAGAAAGGTTGGGAGAAAGTCGGACAGACCGTGGAAGAGCGTTCCAGAGGAGGAAAAGCATATTCAATCGTTAGTAGGACATTTAAATTTTGCGACAAGGATAATCCCGATCGGTAGGGTTTTTAATCGGAGGCTCATACAACTTACAGTTGGTATGTGTAACCCTAACTGGCATATTCGTATCCCTAACGAAGTTAAGGAGGATTTAATCATTTGGCAGCAGTTTCTAATGCATTTCAATGGTAGAACCTGCTGGCAGGATGAATTCGTTGAAAACTCTGCACTACACCTTTATTCAGACGCTGCAGCATCAACGGGTTTTGGCGTAATATTTAAACAACATTGGTGTTGTGAGGCTTGGCCCGCATATTGGAGTCAAACAGATTTAATTAAAAATTTGGTTTTACTTGAACTATTCCCAGTATTGGTGGGGTTAGAAATTTGGGGTCATCTACTTGTTAATAAAAGGATTATATTACATTGTGACAACATGGGGGTAGTTCAAGTAATCAATACTTTATCTGAACACTTGGCAAAATTGGTTAAATCATAAAGCAAAAAGGGAAGGAGTCAATGGGGATTTAGATCATTTAATTTTGTTAATGTTGGAGCATATTGATGCTCAACATTCGGTAGCTTATGTTAAAAAACAACAGGCTGGCATTTCTTTCTTTTTGAGACTGTTTGGTCAAGTTGATGTCACAAAAGCAGCAGTTGTTAAACAATTTCTAAAAGGTTGGCATAAAGAAAAATTTGTAGCTGATAAAAGAAAGCCAATTACTTTGGATCTGTTACACAAATTGTTACTTGTATCAGAGTCAGTTTGCTTATCTGATTACGAAGCTACTTTGTTTAAGTTACTCTTCCTCTTGATGTTTTTTGCAGCATTAAGAGTAAGTGAAGCTGTTAGTGCTTCAAAATTAAAACAAGGTGGTTTACATGTAAACGATGTGCAACTGATAAATAATAAATTGAGAGTTTTAATTAAAAAATCCAAAACTGACCAGTTAGGCTGTGGATAGGATCATTTGAACGTTTAAATCTATGCCCGGTCAAAGCCTATGAGAGCTTCCTCGCCATTAGACCTAATGTAGATGGTTCTTTTTTCATTCATTCTGATGGCTTACCAGTTACTAGATTTCAATTAGAATATGTTCTTAAGCGCTGCTAACAGAAATTGAACATGGAGCCTAAGGCATATAAGTCGCACTCTTTCCGTATTGGAGCTGCAACTCAAGCTTCATTATTAGGTTTTGGCGAGGGTTTTATCAGAAGGCTAGGACGATGGGATTCAAAAAGATACAGATCGTACATTAGGCCAAATTTAATTTATAAATGTTGATTGATTTATTCCAGGGGACAAGAAGTATCTGGTTTGGATCATTGGCCATTCTTTCATATATTGGGCCAAGAGACGAGCATTGATCAGAAGTTATGGACTTAATTTAAGTTTTCCAGTTAACAGAGTTAAGATTCACTGGTTAGGCATTAGAGGTGCTGTCTGGAATGATTTATGGCAATTGTTTTCATTAATGTTACATAAGTGGGGAACACCTGACATTGTGATCATTCATTTGGGAGGGAATGACATAGGTAAAACTAAAATATGGGATCTTTCAAGACAGATTAAAAGAGATTTAGCGGTTTTACATTTCAATTTACCTCAAGCTATTATCGGTTGGTCAGAAATGGTGTCTCGGTTGCCGTGGCTTCAACAGCCTAACTTGAAGGCGTTGGAACGCTGCAAAAAGAAGTTAAATTTTGGAATTTACAAGTTCATGAAATCTTTAAACTTGCTCACATACAGACATGAGGAGTTGGAATTAGGTGGAGATGGCCTACGCAGAAGGGATGGTATTCATCTGTCAGATATCGGCAATGATATCTTTAATGTCGGTTTGCAAAACGCCATTGAAAAAGCAATGTTTAAATGGGAATGTGCCAATTACACATTTCCTGAGTAAAGTGAATTGGCGTGGAGGAAAAATTTAAGTTTGTTATATAAGTAGTTTCCTGGCCGGAAGAATCAAAAGGCGGAACTATTGGGATAGGCTACCCAATGAAGGAATTGGGCTGGCTAGTTTTATGTATCTGGAAAGTACATGGTATGTTTAAAAATCTACTAATAAATTCTGCTGCGGCCATTCTCCAACTAAGATATGGTGTCATGTGTATTATTGGTTATGTGTTATTTTCTGTCTCCAACTAAGATATGGTGTCATGTGTATTATTGGATATGTGTTATTTTCTGCATTATAGCATACCGTTCCCATGTACTGGATCCCATACCTGCCGTCTGACTGTGAATACTGGACTGTTTGGCCAAAGTGATTTGCGTGTCTATGTATTTCCTGCAAGATAGGGTGCAAAATGCAAGAAATGGCCACAAACTGCACTTTACGTCTGGCTCCAGAACTGAGCACAGAGACCTGTATTCCCTTATGAATACACAAGAACTCTTTAAATGAGCACTATGGGGAGCGCCTTTACTTCCCTTACTCTTACATCTAGGCTCCTAGTAGATGACCCTCAATGTAAACCACTTGTTTAATAGTCGCCCTTACAAAATGTGTGAATGTAGCATTGCAAGCAGGTGACAACTTTGGAAAGGTAGGCTCTAATGAGCTTGTGCCTTCTGTACCTCCTATAGTGGTATACAAGTATGGGACCTGTTATCCAGAATACTCAGGAGCTGGGGTTTTCCGGATAACAGATCTTTCCATAACTTGACTCTTCTAGTAGAAAATCATTTAAACATTAAATAAACCCAATAGGCTGGTGTTGCTTCTAATAAGGATTAATTAAATCTTAGTTTGGATCAAGTACAATGTACAGTTTTATTATTATAGAGAAAAAGGGAAATCATTTTTAAAAATTTTGATAAAATGGAGTCCATCGGAGACAGCCATTGCGTAATTCTGAGCTTTCTGCATAACGGGTTTCCGGATAACAGATCCCATACCTGTATCAGCTGTATGTAAGATGCACACACCCGTCTGTTGTACAGAACTGCAGCATAGGTTGTACTTTATAAATACATTTCACAGCTTGCCTTGATTTCCATCATTGGCTGCTACATAGCCAGGTACAAATAGATCAGTACAGGAGAAACAGCATGTTGTAGAAAGCAGCAGGATTTATGGAGAAGCTGTTTGAGTAACTAGGTAAATATAAATTCAATCACGAAAGAGGAAATTAAATTTACAAATAAAATGTGAAGTTCTAAATTAATATCTTTGTGAACTTGAACTTTACGTGAGTGACGTGTGGCGCACTCAATTCCCAGATACTTATTCTAGCGATAAACTAATTGCAGCCCAATTCTTCGTTCAAGAAAAAAACATGGGAGAATGTGTTTTTTTATTTAGACAGCCCATTAATTTGTGACATTAGTGCTGGGTTGCCAAATGGACAGCACGTTCTCAAAGGACATTCAGGTTTTTTTTTTCTGTATTTGCCGACATCTGTCGGTAGCTTAAATCACTGTTTTTCCTCAATTCTCATTAAATTCTCTATTTGAGTCAGACACACATTAGATCACAGTTGGCTTACCAAATTATGTTTTGTGCAGTTTGCACTTTGTTAAAAATGGCATTTTTAAGAAATAAGCCATTATCCAATTCTGTTTCCATGGACTTAAATATACCTCTGTATACATGTATGTACATCCAGTTACCTCAATAAACGGGGCGGTTCACCTTTAAAAGTTAACTTTTAGTATGTTATAGAATGGCTTATTCTATGCAATTTTTTGATTGGCCTTTATTGTTTATTTTTTTTTATAGTTTTTGGTAGGAATGCACATAATCCAGTATTCGGTTCAGGATTTGGCCTTTTTCAGCAGGATTCGGATTCGGCCGAATCCTTCTGCCCAGCCGAACCGAATCCGAATTTGCATATGCAAAATAGGGGCAGGGAGGGCAATCGCATGACTTTGTGTCACAAAACAAGGAAGTAAAAATGTTTTTCCATTCTCACCCCTAATTAGCATATGCAAATTAGGGTTCAGATTCGGTATGTGGCCGAATCTTTCGCGAAGTATTCGGGGGTTCGGCCGAATCCAAAATAGTGGATTCGGTGCATCCCTAGTTTTTTAATTATTTGCCTTCTACTTCTTTTTTTTATACATATTCTTTTTTTAATCGTTTTTCCATATATATATATAAAACGAGAAAAATCAAAATTAAACAATCAATCCAGTATTTTGTCATTTCACAATCATAATCAACATGTAAAAAGATTAAGACTATAAATATAAGAAAGAGAAAGAAAGAAAAAAGAATAGATCACTATTTTTTTCCATAATTATTTCATTATCCTTTTCATTTTGCCTTACAGTTTCTTTCCAGGTTTCAAATGGGGGTCACTGACCCCATCTAAACAACAAATGCTCTGTAAGGCTACAAATGTATCGTTATTGCTACTTTATATTCAGCCCCTCTCCTATTTATATTCCAGTCTCTTATTCTAATAAATGCATGGTTGCTGGGGTAATGTGGACCCTAGCAACCAAATTGCTAAAATTGCAAACTGGAGCACTGCTGAATAAAAAGCTAAATAACTCAAAAATTGCAAATAATAAAAAATGAAAACCCATTGCAAATTATCTCAGAATATCACTCTCTACACCAGTGATCCCCAACCAGTGGCTTGTGAGTAACATGTTGCTCTCTGACTCCTTGGATGTTGCTCTCAGTGGCCTCAAAACTGCTTGTTTTTGAATAGTTGACTTGGAGGCAAGTTTTGGTTGCATACAAACCCGGTGTACTGCCTAATAGACTCTCCTATAGGCTGTTAGTCCCCATAGTGGCTACCAAATAGCCAATCACAGCCCTTATTTTGCACCCCATGGGCTTTTTTCATACCTGTGTTGCTCCCCAACTCTTTTTACATTTGAATGTGGCTCACGGGTAAAAAAAAAAAGGTTGGGGATCCCTGCTCTACACCATACTAAAAGTTAACTTTTGTGTAAATATAAGTAAATAAACATTTTTTGTTAGAAATAGAAATATTTTGTAATGCCATGATTCTATATTTTGTGGCAAAACAATCCTGTTAGGCTTATTTAATATATAAAAGTCTTCTTTTAGAAAATACTAACATCCCTTTAACTCATCATAGTGAATTTTAGTAAATTAATACGCCAGGTAGTGCTCACAAAGTGACTCAGTATTCCTGGACTGGAGAACACTGGGGGAAGACTTATCAAGGGTCAAATTTCGAATTTGAAAAACTTCGAAATTCAAATTCAAAAAGACCAACCAAAATTAAATCAAAGTTTTTTTTTGGGCCGAATAGTTCCGTTTTTTTTGTTCAAATTTGAATCGTACGAATCGAAGTAATTGTGCATTCGATCAAATTCGATTAAAAGTTTTTCAAAAAAAAACCTTTGATTTTTCAAATTCCACCAATTGACTCCAAGGGGCATATTTATCAAGGGTCGAATTTTGAATTGAAAAAACATCAAAATTCAAAAAGACCAACCAAAATTAAATCAAAGTTTTTTTTGGCCGAATAGGTCAGTTTTTTTCGTTCGAATTCGAATCATATGAATCGAAGTAATTGTGCATTCGATCTAATTCGATTAAAAGTTTTTCCAAAAAATAGCTTTGATTTTTCAAAGTCCATCAATTGACTCCAAGGGGAATATTTATCAAGGGTCGAATTTTGAATTGAAAAAACTTTGAAATTCAAATTCAAAAAGACCAAACAAAATTAAATCAAAGGTTTTTTTTGGCCGAATAGGTCCGTTTTTTTTGTTCGAATTCGAATCATATGAATCAAAGTAATTGTGCATTCGATCGAATTCAATTAAAAGTTTTTCCAAAAAAACCTTTGATTTTTTAAAGTCCACCAATTGACTCCAAGGGGCATATTTATCAAGGGTCGAATTTTGAATTGAAAAAACTTCGAAATTCAAAAAGACCAAACATAATTAAATCAAAGTTTTTTTTGGCCGAATAGGTACGTTTTTTTTGTTCGAATTTGAATCATATGAATCGAAGTAATTGTGCATTCGATCGAATTCGATTAAAAGTTTTTCCAAAAAAAACCTTTGATTTTTCAAAGTCCATCAATTGACTCCAAGGGGCATATTTATCAAGGGTCGAATTTCGAATTGAAAAAACTTTGAAATTCGAATTAAAAAAGACCAACCAAAATAAGGTTGTAGGTTTTTTTTTTTGGTCGAATAGGTCAGTTTATGAACAAATAGGTCCATATTCAGCCGAATTCTAATCCTTCGAATGAAAGGAATAATGCGTTTGATCGAATTTGATTAGAAGTTTTTCAAAGTCCACCAATTGACTCCAAATAGGTTCTAGGAGGTCCCCCATAGGTAAAACAGCAATTGGCAGGTTTTAGATGGCAAATTTTTAAAGAGACAGTACATGATTAATTTCGAAATTCAAATTTACTAATTTTTTAAAAAAAATTATATTGAATTTGGGCTATTCCATAGTTGAAGTACACAAAAATTAGCTCGAAATTTGAATTTTTTAATTTGAATTTTCACTTTGACCGTTGATAAATCTGCCCCTATGATATTGGATATTTAAGTGATTATATTTGTCTTTGTATTTAAGTTTTAAAAAAGCTAAGTATCCACATGTGTCTAAAAAAATCATCTCTCTCTTTCTGTGCAGGAGACTAATGATGACAATCTACACAACATGGCGAATATGGTAAGGGACACAGTGAGTTTGTGAATAACTGTGTGTGTGTCACTGATTTTACCAAAGTATATTCAGCTTCTTTTTCAAAGAAACTCTCATTGATGGTAAATACCTGCATTTCTCCCTCTTAGGTGTTGATGTATATGTGGCCTTACCTTCAACAGTATTTCGGGGATTACATGAAGAGTAAAATTCAACCAAAAATCCAGGATTCCAATGTTTTTCTTTCATCTTTCAAGTTTTTGAAAATCGATTTAGGAAGAAAGGTAACGAACCCCCCTCCATCTGTACATTAATCCTGGGATTGTAATTAGGGATGGGTGAATTTTTGTCGCCTTGTTTCGCCTCAAAAATGACGCCCATAGACTTGCATGGCGTCGTGCGTCAAAAAAAAAAAAATATTTTGACGCCCATAGACTTTAATGTCCGTTGGCGGCGGCGAAATGGGTCAAATTCGCCCATCCCTAATTGTAATTTACCAAATATGACCCAGAATTTATCAAGCCCTTATGTAGCCATGGAAAATCACTTTATGTTTTTTATATAAAACTTATTTTTAGTGTTTAGCCAGTCCCAAAACCTTAAAGATAAGTGTATGCATATTACTGTCCTGTATATATTGTATTGCTTAGAGATCCCTAATCCAACAAGCTAACACTTTACTTTTCTGTTTAGCCACCACATATACATAAAGCGAAAATTCAGAAAAGACCAGGAAAGGAGCAGCTCATCCTTGATTTGGACTTCAGGTAAATCGTTTATGTGAAACCTGTTATTTTACAGCATATACCAAGTCATATCTACAATAAAAATGATTATTTTTCCACTTTTTTGTAGCTTTGAAAATTAAGTTAACATCAAAGTTGAATTCATAAAGAATATGGCCATACTTGGAGCAGATCGAATGAAGGTGAGTAATTTCCAAAGACGCACCGAGGTGCTCCCAGCAGAAATAGACTTGTCCCAGGCTTGGGTATATGAGTGAGGTTAGAGATCGCCACAGTCCTCGTCATTCATTTCTATGGGGATTTTAAAGGCGTATTTATCAAATGGTGAACTTTCACTTTCACCCTTTGAGAAATACGCCTTTAAAAATCCCATAACAATGAAAGGCGAGAGATGGTATTTCACACTAGTGGACTGTCGCGATCTCTAACTTCACTCTTTGATAAATATACCCTTTGGAATTCACTAGATAATTAGATATTTTTAAAGGAGAACTAAACCCTAAAAATGAATATGGCTAGAAATGCCATATTTTATATACTGAACTCACTGAACCAGCCGAAAGGTTCAATATCTCTATGGTGGTAAAGATCTAGGCCTTCAGAGCTGTTACAGGAGCTTCTTGTGCATTGGTCCTTAAGTTCAGTAAGTGACAGCAGCACAGAGCATGTGCAGTGAATCAGCAGAAAAGAAGATGGGGAGCTACTGGGGCATCTTTGGAGACACAGATCTTTACAGCTAAAGGGCTGTGGTTGCCTTGGGCTGATACAGGAGCCCAAAACACAATGTACAACATTTCTGCCCTACTTCTTTTGTTAAGCTTTAAATGTTTCTTATTTTCAGTCTAAATGCTGTGAGGTTGCTTCCATGTACAGATGTATCAAATCTAATAATAATTATAACTAGTACATTTTCTTTCTGTCACTCCATTACATATTGTCTCAGCATGCTTCCTATGTCCCTTATGCATATGCTTCCTAACCCTTATAAATATATATATATATATTATTAGGGATGCACCAAATCCAAGATTTGGTTCGGGATCAGGCCAGGATTCAGTATTTTTCAGCAGGATTCGGATTCGGACAAATCCTTCTGCCTGGCCGAACTGAATCCGAATCCTAATTTGCATATGCAAATTAGGGGCGGGGAGGGACATCGCGTGACTTTTTGTCACAAGACAAGGAAGTAAAAAATGTTCCCCCCTTCCCACCACTAATTTGTATATGTAAATTCGGTTTGGTATTTGGCCGAAACTTTCGCAAAGGATTCATGGTTTCGGCCGAATCTAAAATTGTGGATTCGGTGCATCCCTATATTATATATATTTATATGTGTGTGTTTGTATGTGTGCATGTTACCCGTTTGTTACATAATATTAAGTGTCATTTCATCTCTGGCAGGTGACTGGAACAGTACGAGTTGTACTTGCACCTCTGATGCCCACCAAACCATTAGTTGGTATGATAACATGGTACTTCCCAACTTCACCGGTAAGTAACTTGTACCTACAGTAAAAGGTAGATGAGGAGAGGGTGTTTACTAGCAGAGGCTTAGTTGTTCAGCTATTAGGCTGGGTAAAATATTTGCTAGAAGGCTATTAAAGGGGAACAAAAGTCTAGAAATACCATGATTAATAAGAAAAACTTACGGTACCAGCCCAGGGCTTTAGAAGCCATATAATAGTTATTATCCAAATGTATCTACAACAGATGTTATGATCTTATTGGGCCATCTTTGATTGTACGGAGAATGAACACACTGAGCGGGTCCTCTGTATTTCTGCTCCTTTGTGTAGCTTCGTTCACAGTGGTCTGGGGATGGACCTCTGAACTAGGGAATAGCATTTTTAGCAATAAACTCTTTGCACTTATTTACTGTTCTCTACTTGTATTTTTTGCAGGTTGTTGAGATCAGCTCTACTCAACTTAAACCCATTTTGAAGATCGGAGGAACACAGTAAGTAAGCTTTCCTTAGTTGTGTCCGCATTATTCTGATCACGGTCATGTGATCTATTTAAAATTGGTCAAATTGGACAATCCAGCTGCTTTGTTCAGTATAAATGTAAATTCAGTTAAGGGCAATGAAACACATAGCTTCTTGTCACGGCTACCAAATCTGGTAATTGTCTCTGCTAAGACACCACGGAGGAAGATTTAAAGATTTAAATTGAATTGAAAATTTAAATTTTTAAATTCAAATTTCGAGTTTTAGGGGCATATTCATCAAGGGTCAAATTTTGAATTGAAAAAAACTTCGAAATTTGAATTCAAAAAGATCAACCGAAATAAAGTCAAAGTATTTTTTGGTCGAATAGGTCAGTTTTCGATCGAATAGTTCCGTATTCGGCTGAATTGTACGAATCGATGGGATATCGCAGGAATATCGCATTCGATCAAACAACAAAGTCATTTGGTGGACTTCTGAAAACATTTTGCAGGTTGATCCTATTCACCTGAATTTAAAAAATTTAAATTTTTTAATAAATTTCAATTGATTTTTTTTTTTGAATTTCGAGTTTATGGGAGTTTTTAGAAACTCCCATAAACTCGATATTTGACCCTTGATAAATCTGCCCCTTAAATTTGAATTTTTGAGCTGGTAAACTCACAAATTCGAGTTTTTCGAGCTTGTAAACTCATAAATTCAATGTATTCGAATTTTTGTTCACGACTGTATTAAATTGAGTTTTCCAGATTTAAGCAAACATTTGAGTTCTTTTTATATGTGAGTTTTTTCTTTAAAATGTGAGTTTTTTTACAAAGTAGAAGAAACGTCTAAAACGTCACACATTTGATTTTTGATAAATAAGTCCATGTGTGTGTTTTAGCAGAGCCAATTCTCAGTATCAGGGGCTGGAGCCCCCTCTTCCACTCTCTGCACTAGTGGAGCCACATTTCAGTTTTAAAAACAATGGAAATTCAGGTCTTAAATTTACAGGAGGCGGCATTTTGTTAGCCCTGGTAACTGGCCACTCACTGCCGCCTGAGGCAAGGTTCTCATGGCAGGAGTGGCCCTTCTCAGTATTGTCTATGGCAGAGTATTTTCTGGCATTTTGTAGCCACGACAAGTAGCTGGCTACAAGTAGAACCGTGTGTCATAGCCATAAATACATATGGAAGATGTTTTGGTATTATTTAACATTTAAGATTGGTATGCTTTGACGCTCTCTCATACTGGCTTCCAGTATTTAAATTTCCCTTTTATTGCGCAACAACTTGACTTATTTGACTTTCCTCTTCTCCTGCAGCTTTATTTTAAGCAAAATTATCAAGACATGTTTGAAACCTGTAGTTTACCCAAAGAGTGCAAAATTCAAGCTGTCAAAGACCATCGACACAAATGCACTGTACTTCCGATTGCCAAAGGTAAGTACTGGGTAAGATTTCTTCACACCTGTCTATGAGCTTGTGTCTGTTCCAATTACCAGTGTAGCTTGTCTCTTCAAGTCCTTCCTCATCTACTTTTCTTTGCTCCATATGTCAAGTCTGTCTGAAATTCAGCCAGATATGCACTGGGCAAGTTTGATAATCCTGTGAGAAAATCATTGGAGTGCTAATGGCCCCATGGCCAATGAAATCTCTCTTATTTTTTGAACTCGTTAAGTGAAAGAGACTTTAATAGGCAGATTTATCAAGGGTCGAATTGAAAATTTTAATTTTTAAATTCAAATTTTAGTGTAATTTGACTAGGGAATAGTCCAAATTCAATTCAAGTTTTAAAAAAAGTCGAAATTCTAAGTACTGTCCCTTTAAGAATTCAAATTACGACTATTTGCTATCTAAAACCTGCCGAATTGGTGTTTAAGCCTATGGGGGACCTCCTTTCATTTGGAGTCGTTTAATGGACTTTTGAAAATCTAATTTTTTAAAAAATATATATATATTTTTTGGTGAAAAAACTCAAATCAAAATCGATCCTATTCACCTGGATTTAAAATATGTGAATTTTTAATACATTTCGATTTTTTTTTCTGAATTTCTATTATCTCCCATAAACTCTAAATTCGACCCTTGATAAATATGCCCCCAAATATTCTGGCTGAGTTATATAAAATGGACACTTCCAATGGAATAGGAAAGAATAAACTATTGGAGCACTTTGATATATCTACAGTCTAAAGACTAGTTGTTTTTCTTTACAGAATGTAATTTGTGTGCACATACTGGAGGCTGCTGGTTTATACTCCAAAGACTTAATTCAAGGATTGCGCAATTCCTATGTTGTTGCCCACGTAGGAGGCAAGACAGTGAAAACCAAAGTGGCCATCAACAGCTTAAATCCAGCTTGGAATCAAGCGTTTCAGGTATCACATGTTCGATTACAGATATTCCAGCCTTGGTCACTATGTAAAACACATGTCCACATGTACAGGGTCGGACTGGGCACACGCATACACACTGCGTTTTTGCCACGACCGTCTGGTCGCAGCAAGAAAAGAAAAGAGGCGCAGGGTGCGCATCTGGGCCGGCAGAGCCCACAAGAGACGGGGGCCCACCGGGGTTTTTCCCGGTGTCCTGCCAGCGCAATCCAACCCTGCAATTATATAATACACAGAGAGGGACCATAAACTATATACATATACTCAGCTGTCTAAGTAAAAATATTGCTTCTTCCCATCATTATATAGAGATATTTCAATAACTATATAGGGAATGCTCTTTACACACAATAACCTACACCTTAATAATGTAACATATTTTTGTATTACATAACCTCACTGTATGTTTTTCCAACAGATGCCACTTACAGATATCCCATTCCAGGAGATTACATTTGAAGTTTTGAGCTATAATTTTGGTGAAAACAGACTTTTGGGCAGGTGAGCTTATGATATTATTTTCATCCCCTGTTTCCCACTGAATAGTTATATGCCCTTCCTGAATCTCAGCTACTAAGCTCTTTTTTCTTTTGTGTAATTGACCTCTTTTTCCTTTCTCCCATATCTAGCTGCCAGGCCGGCGTTGAGAACATCCTTACTCAGCCTGTCACTGACATGGTAAGAGTCCTATATGGCCCTAACACAGAGGAAACATATTACATATTCCAATTGTCCTGTACAAGAATATGGTGCTTTCAACAAAACCAAGACATTTTATTTCTCTTACACTGAGCACTGTGGTTCTCTATGCGGTAGAGCTTTACTCTGATTGTTGTGTATTTTTTCCCTACAGTGGCTCCCATTGAAGAATACACCTTCTGGAAAGCTTCATGTCAGATTTGAACGGCTTAATCTTGCTCAAGACTGTGAAAAGCTTGAAGAGGTAAGACCTATAAACCTTTGTGCTGGCTGTTTTGGGAAAACTTGGTACATTCTGGGCTTTGGTGTGTCTAACTTGTCTGTCTGTTCAAGGTGCTGATGGAGAACAAAAACTCTTCTGCTGTGCAGATTCATCCATTTGGGGCAGCTATCCTCTATGTCCGTGTTAGAAGTGCTAAAGACCTTCAGGTAAGGCTTTTTATAATCCATTATTTTATTTAAATTCTCATCCATTCATTACACTTTCTCTGATATTCACCTGTGTGTTCTTTTCCCACAGATCCCAAACTCAGACGAGTTGCCTACATCCATGGTATTGTTAAATGTTCTGCAGACTAAGGCCAAAACAAAGGTAAGTCTTGGAAATAGATATAGCTAGTTATCCCTATAGAACAGGGTGGGGCTCATTATATGTGTGGCCCAACAGCCTGAGGCCATTAGAATCTAAGAGTAGGAGAAATGATGGGCGAGTTTCTCCCGTTTCGCTTCGCCTAAAAATTCGCTAATTTCCCACGAAATTTGCAAAACAGCGCCAGCGTCAAATTTTTTTTGCCGCCTGTGACAATTCTGATGCCGGTAACAACTCTGACACCAGCGACAATTCCGACGCACATTAAAGTCAATGTGTGTCTATTAATTGTCGCTGGCATCAAAAAAATTTTGCCGCTGTCGAATTTTCGTGAGTGAATTTTCACTGCAAATTTGCGAATTTATTCACCGGCGGCAAAACTCGCAAATTCATTGCGAATTCGCCTATAGAATACATTCGCCCATCACTACGTAGGATCGATTATTGTATTTTCTAAAGAACTAAGGAAGAACTGGGAGGCCAAACCATTGTTTTTCACAGGTGCCTTTCAATGCACATCTTAGGGCAGTAATGGGGACACAGTCACATTAATCTTAGGGGTAGATTTATCAAAGGTCGAGGTGAATTTTTTTTGAATTCAAATTGAAATTCATCCCTTGACTGTAGCTTAAACCAATTTATACCTTTTTAATTCTATTTTTCTTTCTTTTTTAGGCCATCAGATATGACAAGGACCCGGTGTGGAACAAGACAATCCATTTTCCAATACAGAACCCTTATGAGGATGAATTGCACATTGAGGTGAGTTTAACAACACTGGCTTATTTTTCTACACCAATCTTGCTGTTATTCTGCAGATTATTTTCCTTGTTTGTTTCTGAGAAAACTTACAAAGTATTTTTACAGGTAAAAGATGTGCATCACGGGAGGTTGGGCACTTTCTCTATGTCCATCTGTGACCTACTGTTGGCAGAAAACCTCACAGTGGAAGGATGTTTTAATTTGCGTTCATCTAATCCTCTGGCTACTATCAACATAAAAATGGAGTTGAGGGTAAGTGAGAGATATTCCCCACTATATTCTAAAACTCATCTAAGATATTTGTAAATTGAAAGGGAAAGTTTAGCTTGTACAGATAATGTTATATTTGTCAAATAGAGACAAGTTTATATTTTTACTGTGAAACCATGCATAGGAGTCTTAATATGGTCCCACTAGTTACTCAATAAATTAGGAGTAATGGTATGCAGGTGATGAGGAAATAATTGGAGGATATATTTCATTTACTGTCCTCGTCATTTCTCCATAAGATCAATATGATCCCCTCTAATGTATGGTGCGTATATAATGTATTATTGTTTCAAGTCAGGCTTTTAAAACCAGAACTCTTTACAGCAAAATAATGTATCTGAAAATCTTCAGGTTAAATATTTAAAAATAAAATAAGGGCTAATGAATCAGAACAGGTTGGGTGGATTTTAAGCAGTGATGCAGCAAGGCCCCAACATAACTAAGCAGGAGGGTTGAAATAAGAGAAATGATCACTAGAGCATAACAAATCCAACTAGTACTTTAAATGTATATAAATTTTATCATAACTGAACCTTTATGTTGAACAGATAACTGTAAGGTCTGTTTATAAATTAAATTAGACTGTAACAACAGTTACAAGTTATGAGAACAATGTTTTTCATTACTTAATACAAATATATGTACTTTTAGGGAAGCTTTTCTCTGTTTACCTCTGTTGATTAATTTTATTTTTGTTCCAACAGATTCTAGTGCCTCCTCATCTTGATGAGAGGATAGAGGAAACGACTTCTGATGATTTAAATTCTGAAGAGCTGAGTATTCAGATGTAAGGAGCCGTTAATTATGGGACAGTAATATAGGGAGGCAATAAATCACTGCCCTGAACATATGAGATTAACCTTTTCCCTGTTTCTCTCTGTTTAGATTGCCCAAAAAGATACCCAAACCATCAAAGGATAGCGGAACCGCTGGGACATCACATGGAAATGAAACAACTGGGACATCAAGAGAAAATAAAGCACCTAGGACAGCAAAAACGAAATTTGGAGCACTTAAAGCCAAGATAAAACGGGCATCGAAAATTATACGCAAATGCTGCTGTCCCAAATAGTAATAACCTTTTGCCTAGAAATGATCTGATGGATTATCAGGTACCCTGAATATCATCCCTAATAAAGTTCTATAATCAAATGAGCAGAGTATGTAATAGGCATATTTATTTCTCTGAGAAGGATAAGATGTAAAAAAAGGGATTCCTGGCACAAGGGCATATTGTAAATGTGCCAAATTTAGCTATGATTTGGCCAGGCAGAGCAGGGCAGACACAGGCAGTGCAGAGCAGGAGTCAGGGTAATGGATCGGGGCCACTCTAAGACAAACCTACACTGTACAGTGACACAATGTCTACACAGCTTCTACAGGCTGAGGTGTGAACAGGTGAAGAATGCAGGGGCCAGTGTACAGTAACAGCTGCCAGAGATTAATAGGGGGGCCACACAAGGTAGACCAGCCCTCCAGCTGGACAGCAGTGATCTAGAGTAGGCTTATTTCTGGTGTTTTAAGAATTTGATATAGTACTGCTGTTTGTTTATGATCTATACAATTCAGCAAATTCCAAAGACTTATACATATTTAGTATTGGAGGGCACAAAAGATATGTGGGATCATTTATGACTAATAGTGCAGTAAGCAAAGTGCAAGTTTGAA
This sequence comes from Xenopus laevis, assembly GCF_017654675.1. Lineage (NCBI taxonomy): Eukaryota > Metazoa > Chordata > Amphibia > Anura > Pipidae > Xenopus > Xenopus laevis. Next base: position 156,805,278 of record NC_054373.1, read on the forward strand.
TGCAGTCGTCCCCATAATGCAATTGCTTGCACTTCATCACTGATTAGATGCCAGTGTGCCGTTGCTGAGTCTGTCTGATGTCATTTCTGGTGTTTGGGGTACGATGGTTTGGTTTGATTTGGTGTGACATGTGCACGCTATTCTTTACCTGCAAGTGCCCTGCTCCTGTAAGAATCTGAAATAAGGATTTAGATCAGTCTAAATAGGTAGGCAATTATCAAGTCAGCCAGTAGGTGGCATGTAGGGGAATTCCCCTTTAGGAGCTTATAAAAGGGAGTGTAAACATAGCCACTTCTTTTGGCCTGAGAAGATCTGATGGCAGTACACACAACTGGGACAGTCTGAAGAAAAAGGGGGCTGCACTTGGCTAGGATAAGGTTGAGTATGAGTTCAGTGTGAGGATCACCCCACAGGTGGTTAGATAGCTGTAGCTAGAAAGGGCAGTTCTGTGCCCAAGGAGGAGGTAGTGATTGTGGTTTGGACCTAGGGTTGCCACCTGTCCGGTTTTGACCCGGACAGCCCGGTATTTTGAGGGGCTGCCCGGGTCTATACTTCCAAATAAGGAAAACTGGGCGGGATTCCCTTGATAGGCATCATAACCCCACCCACTGATGTCACTGGTCCGCCCATTGAAGTCACAGACACGCCCACTGATGTCACGGACCCGCTGCTGCTGAATAAAAGTCTGTCTGATTCATTACATTGAATATGAAAATGTTACACAGAAAAGGCCTTCACTATACCTGTTTCCTATATGAGGAGCTACCAGTCACAGGTAGCAAATTTAAATGCCCATTTACACAGTACAAGGAGTGCCTGGTCCAGGGTTTCTCTGCATCAATAGGTGCAACTTCGCTCCACTCAGAACATGAGGCACTAAACTTGCATTTGTAAACAAACCCTATCATTTGCTTGTCATCCCTTTCACAAGATTCCCTGAATGATGGGCTCTTTCAGTGTCTAGGTGAAGCTGGGTGCCACTGCTTCAAAGTATGTAGGGTGCGACACTAAACAGGAATCATGGGGCTCCATACTACTAAGTTCAGGGCTGATCCTATCAAATGTGGGGCCCAATTGGAACCATGTTGGCGGGGCCCCTAGACAAAGTGTTGCTGGCTACTGACACAACAAGTATTTAGGAAAATAAGGGCATGCAGGCACAAAATAGAAAGGAAAGGGGCAGACAAGGTAAGAGAGTGAGAGGGATGAAATAGGGGCACATAATAGGGGCACACAGGGTAAGAGAGAGAGGGAGGAAATAGGAGAGTGGACTGGGCCAAATAGTTTGGGGCAGGCTGGGCCGATTCAGCTTGGGAGCAGGCTTGGTTGGATTGGGGGCAGGCTAGACCTATGGAGTTGGGGGATAGGCTGGCTTATCAGAGTTGGGGGTGGGCTGGACCTATGGATTTGGGGATGGGCTGGACTCTCAAAGTTGGGGGCAGGCCAGGCAGCATCATGTGCTGAGGGAAATATTATCTGTGCTGCCCTGTGGTACGGGGCCCCCAGAGGTGTGGGGCCCTATTGGGCCCAATTGGTCCAATAGGCCTAAGGCCGGCCCTGACTAAGTTAGCAGGAATCTCCCCCCATGGGCCCAAATCATTAACCCATTTGTCACCTCGGCCCCTGGGCAAAGGACCCCGAAAACAGGTAGAATGGCGCTGTATTTAAAAAAAAATGGAACCTCCCTCTGACTCCTGTAGAAGCTCGGCCAGGTTAAATCTGTCAGATTTTTTCTTGTTAAAACTCTGAAGATTGTTTTAAATTGATAAAAATACAAAACCACAAATTTTAAAAAAAATTATATCATATTTCATTGACTCTTTCAAATCGTGGAAAAACACTAAAAAGTCCCCTCTATGTTTGGTTTAGGATCTGAGTAAATAAAACCAACCCATATTTGCTCTGGAAACTATCAAACAAAATGAAGGACCATAGTTTAACTCTGTATGATTAGTGGTGCCGTACATGAGCACAAGCATCGCTGTGGGTAACAAGCAGCTATTTATTTCAGTAGTCACAGTGTAATGAGTTTAAAGGCAAAATTCATTTTTGTAATACAGACTTAACGTACAAATCTAATGTATATCCTTTATATTAGACTTGTATATTTTAAACTATGGAAAAAATGGAATTCTCTCTTTTAATGTTTGTCTCAAGATTACTTTTCAGACTGATTGATTATTGGATAAATGGATTGTACAAATGGATCATAATGGCCCTATGGATGTTTCCATTAAATGACTGCTCTTTGGATTGAAAGGGGGTTTTCAGGGATCTCTGTGGCCATTAAATTGATGTTCTAGTTGGAATGGGGCTAATTTAACACTAAAGGCAGTGTACAAAGTACAAACAATTTCCTACCCCTTCCCTGACTTACTCCTCATTTAGGTAGAGAGTAGCAGTGGGTATAGGCTGTAATGTTAACCTGCACTTAGCACCTGCTGCATGGCAGACAGTAAGGACAGGGAGGCCTTGCACTTGCCAAATATCTGCTTTGTCAAATTCTTTATTATTATTCCCCAGGGCACAGTTGCTAGAGCGCTAAGGGGCAAAAGAGTGGGGGTTGGTACATTTTAACAAAAGAGAAATACAAGAGCAATTCTCTCATCTCAGAAACTAAGGAACCATCTCCTACTCACTCAGGAACTTACATATGTGGATGTAAAAATAACATAATAAAGGAAGAACAATCAAATAGCGATGGGTGAATAAATTTGCTAGGCATGAATTTGCAGTGAATTTCCGCAAAAATCCCTGCGAAAATCCACCGGCGTCAAAACATTTTGGACGTGTGTTGGAAAAGTCACTCGTGTCAACATTATTCAGATGCCAATTGTCTTTAACGCCAGCTTCAAAATTGACAGGAGCATCAAAATTTGTGTTTCGCAAATTTTCCGCCATTTCACGAATTTCGCCAATCACTACATTCACTAAACCAGTGGTCCCCAACCAGTAGCTCGCGAGCAACATGTTGCTCACCAACCCCTTGGATGTTGCTCCCAGTGGCCTCAAAGCAGGTGCTTATTTTTGAATTCCAGGCTTGGAGGCAAGTTTTGGTTGTATAAAAACCATATGTACTGCCAAACAGAGCCTCCTGTAGGCTACCAGTGCATATAGGGGCTACCAAACAGCCAATCAAAGCTCTTATTTGACATCCTCATGGATTTTTTCATGCTTGTGTTGCTCTCCAACTCTTTTTACATTTAAATGTGGCTCACGAGTAAAAAAGGTTGGGGACCCCTGCACTAAACCATCACTAAACCTTTGTAATAAGGCTGAATGATCAAACAGTGGTTACACTTGTATGGGTGTAACTACAGAGGAAGCAGACCCTGCGGCTGTTGGGGGCCCAGGAGGTATAGGGGCCCCATTAGGCCCAAATAATGCTCAATTTCAACATATATTAGTAAAACATTTCAACCTCTGGATATGTTGGGGGCCCTAAAATTAATTTGCTGTTGGACCAGTAACATCTAGTTACGCCACTGATTAAGATTAATAAAAGGCCACTTCCCAGTCTGTCCCTCCCGCTTGTACAAACATCCCAGAGAGAAACCTGACCAGTATCACTGGGCCTCACTGTCCTTATGTGTGATCCCAGGCACTGAGTGACATGAGTAATATTCCTCATTTCCATTTTCCCATCCATGCAATGCAGGGTGCATTTATCATAGCTTTTAATAAAATCAATGATTCATTCAGCATAAGAGAATCCTTCAAGACACAGGGCCATTTATCATTTGCATCTTACGCACGGGACAGGTTGAAAGTGTGAGTTTGTACCAATACCAAGCAAGTACATTTTATAATTAACTCTATTCTCTTGGGCAAAGTGTAATATTTTATTTCCACTCTTAATTTCTATGTACTTGATTAAGGCTTATTGAGACGGTCATGTGAATGGGATCAATGAAACAGAAGTGCACTGTGGTCATAAAAAGGTTACTGCATTAAGCAAGCAATGGCATTGTGTTGTTACTGTATTTGTCTCCATTGTATTTTGGCTGTTGCTGAACTATTCATGTGTAAACACTAATTTGTGACAAATGTTTAACATCACATTTTCATGTAACGACTATCACAGGAGTGGGCGTGTTAACTCACAACCCTAGGTAGCAAGTAGTTAAAGGGGTTGTATGACGTAGAAAGTGATATTCTGAAAAAAATTGCATTTATTTTTCATTTTTTTTTTTTTATTATTTGTGGTTCTTGAGTTATTTAACTTTTTATTCAGCAGCTTTCTGGGTTACTATTCCTGCAATCTGGTTGCTGTGGTCCAAATTGCCCTAGAATCAGATGCACCTGTAACTTTCATGGTGAACACTGTAAATGACCCAACCAGATTTGGAAAACTTTGGCAATTGAATCCAATTTTCAGCCGAGTGCAAGCGCAATTGTATTTTTTAGCCGCAATTACATCAGGAGCAATTCCACCTTGTGACAACAACAATTCTGGATTCCTGGGGGAAAATGTTGCCTTATGGTAAAAAAATATTGCAAATGCCCTTGAACGTTGCACTTTGCTTATTGAACTTGTAGATGTAAATGAGCACTTACTGTACCTCTAAAAAGACTCGAAAGGCTGACGGCACTTCTGAAAATAGGGTTTATTGGAATTCCTGCTGGAAAAACCTAACGCGTTTCGGGAGTTATCCCTTAGTCATAGGTTAGCCTATGACTAAGGGATAACTCCCGAAACGCGTTTCAGAAGTGCCGTCTGCCTTTCGAGTCTTTGTCGTGTTTACAGTGGGGACACTGTCTGACGGAGCACCTGACCTGAGGGGAGAGCGTTGAGCATGTGCGGTCCTTTTTTGCCTTTCTACCTATAGACTTACTGTACCTCTGTTGTGCATTTAAAATCATTATTATTTTAGACTAAACCTTGGCTGCATGGTGCCCAGTCTTGGTGCATGGTGTATTTCCAATACTTTTGAGAATAGTTACAATTAGACATATTTCATCTTTAGCTGAAATATATTTTGTGTAATCCACCCTTTTACTCCTTATTGCATATGTTTAAATTAGCAATTTGTGTATCAGGAAAAACTCAACCAGCACCCGACCCTAATCTGCAAAACCTTAACCTGCACCCCATGTAACCTGCAAAAGTTTCCATTGTAGGACCCGCACCCAAAGCCGTACCCACATCTTCTCACTCTGTACTCTACTTCTGTGTGCACTTCTGGTTCTCAATCTGACCCACACTCAACCCTAACCCACAATGGTTGGCCAAATTTCATCCCTAATCTGCCCAACCGTTTGTCAACCACAGGTTTCAGGTCAACCTGCACATCACAAATTTAAATACAAAATCGCAGGTAATAGTGACATTTACTCTCGTGTTGTCAATTTCTTTTAAACGTGGCACACTGACAGCTCCTTGGATCCCATCCCACTGGTTGATGTGGAAGGCAAAGGGCGGATAATAGTGACGTGCTTTTTTTTTTTAAGTAAAACAGTGTGATGAAATTAATGCACAGGTTCATGAACAATTGGTAAAAAATTAGAAAACCTGCTGATTGGTTGCTATGGGCTACATAGATGGAGCCTAAAGCCCAACAACAGGGCACAAAGTAATTCCATGTATTAAAATACATGACTGAGGATATCAATTTATTCCTAGCATGAGGCTTTTTGATCCACCCAGACACGCCATAGAGTGTATCTTTCATTGGTTTTATAAGATAAATCCGATAACACTTGATACCTGCCCGAGATGTGGTGCCTTCATTGCTCATGTATTCCACATTGTTTCATTCTGGTGAGAGGTGGCAGAATACATTTGTGCCCTATTGGTAAAACCCATATAATTGTATATATATATTGTAATATTAAATTGTTTATGTAATATGTAATTGTTACTAGTGCAGAACATCTCTAACATTGCAGACCAAGCAATTGTGTCTATTGTGACTATGGAATCACCTGAATCCCTCCAATTATTCACTATGGACAGTTGACTATGAAACAAATGTCTACAGATCCTCCTTTCTCCTGTGTTATACAGGTACAGGATACATTATCCCAAAACCCATTATTGAGAATGCTCTGAATTACAGGAAGGCCGTCTTCCATATCTGAAATAATTCAAAACAGTAACTTCTCAACTAAGATGTGATTAATCCTTATTGGAGGCAAAACAATCTTATTGGGTTTATTTAATGTTTAAATGATTTATGGTAAGGTTTAAGGTATGTAGATCTAAATTATTGAAAGATTCCTTATGCAGATCTGGGGCATTCCAGATAACAGGTGCCATTCCCATACAATTAAATGATGGAGTCATTTTAGAATGAGATGAGCCTCTTGATGGTATGGGAAACTCAGTGGACCCTTTTGCTGTTGTCCTATTTTTTGCCCCTTACCTGCTCTCCTTCTACTCTTTTATTCCTGTGTTTCTGTTCATTTTACAAATAATTGGGTTGTATTACATTATTTAAAATTAACATTTCTAGGTTTTTTGTACAAGCATATTGGTGACTGTCCATGTAGCTGTATTTTGCACTTCTCTGTTGACATAAATACATATACAACATGTTTTTTATTACCAGATCAATTATTCACAATTTATTTTCTGCAGTTGCCAGAACACTGCAGAAAAATATTAAAAATAGAAAATATTCAGTTGCATTCAGCAAAGATTATTTTATTCTGTGGAATACACCCCTCTTCACTGGCTAATTCCATTATTATTTGTGAGGGGATAGGGAAACACTTTCACTTTTTCTTTTAATGGAGGCATTATTAAAATAAATTAAAAATACTTGCTTAAAGGGGAGCTATCGCTAAAATGGAAAATTAATATTAGCTTCATCATACTAAAACATGAAAATACAATCAATATTCTGTACCATTTCTGAAATAATCAAGATTATATTCACTATTCCTCTCATCTGTTTCTCTTCATTCTCTCTTCATGCAGCAGTTGAGTGTCAGATATTCATTGACAGTTAGGTCCAATATATGTTATAGGGGGGCTTCCTTCCTAGCAGATGAATTAGAGCTGATTGATTGTATTTAGAAAGTTTCTTGTCTCAGTATGAGGAAGCTTATATTAAATTCTCATTTTAGCGATATATCCCCTTTAGGCAAGTATTTTTAAAGGGGTGGTTCACCTTTAACTTAAGTTTAAGTATGTTATAGAATGCCACATTCCTATCATATTTACAATTGGTTTTCATTATTTATTTCTTATAGTTTTTAAATAATTAGGAGGTTGTCCTGTCACCACTATATGTACACAGTCCCCCATAGATGAATGCTGGAAAAGTTTTGACTGTTGGTTTATAAACTTAATGAAGCCCTGCATTACCCATGTAGCAGGCAGATATAAATTACACGTTTCCAAGGCATTTTCCTTGATTTTATGTTACACAGTGGCATAATCAGCATGGGGGTTGAATAAATGTTGGAGAAAGTTAAGTCAATTGTTTTACTTATTAGGCTGATGACATGATCAAGTCTGATATATGGGAAGAGCCAGAAAGCAATTAAACAAGTAACTAGAGACCAATATGCCAAGTCTTGCTTTCCTGACATTAGCTGCTGAATATCCATAAAGGATACCCTGCAAAGTAAACAGCTAAAGTACACAACGTGCTATGCCATAAAACAGCCTATATTGTATCCCTGAGCATCCTTCAAATTAAAACAAACATCATGCCCCTGCATAAAACACCACAACAGTATTATAAAGCGCCAGTAATTAAATTAGGAATTAATTAAATTAGGCATGATAAAATGATCTCATTTATGCACTATCAAATGGAAATGGGGAGGGGGATGGGCACATGATGTGTTTGTCACATATAAAACCGTCTATAGCAGCGGAAAATGCATCTGTGTAACTCAGATAAGGCAAACGGGAACAAACATGGTTTATGTTAGAAATATGCTTGGTAAAACCTACAGGTTTGTGCTATTGTTCAGAGACTTTTATTCATCTGAATCAGTATTTATGTATATATTCTTCAAAGTTGTTGTTTTTAATGCAACTGGTTGAAGTAAGACAAGGCACAGCAGGTGGAGAGAAGCCAGTGTGCTCCCCTCTGCTCCATCTCTGCACAGCCACGGCATTGGCTTGTGCATAGACCCTATGAGCGGATATCTGTGAAAATGGATCGTTTAGCGCCAATATCTGCTTGCTGTGTCTGCATACAGGCTAACACAGTGGATGGCTAATGATTGTCATTCTGCAATAACTCCAAAGCTAATGATTGTAATTCACTATCAACTGAAAGTTGGTGGCAGCTATTCTCCAAGAAATGAAGAGCAGTTCGTTGTAATTCACCACAAACTGAATAACTGAAGGTTGTAATTTTCTAACCCCTGCAGAGCAGATTGTTGTAATTCACCAACAATTTCAGAGGTGATTCCTGTAATTCTCCAACTCTTGTACAGCCGATAGTTGTATTTAACCAACAAATTAAGAGCTGGCTAATGGCTGTACTTGACCCACAACTGAAAATTGTAATTCACAAAGAGCTGAAGAGCTAATGCCTGTAATTCTCCAACCCCTGAAGAGCTGATGTTTTTATTCTATAGCAACTGAAGAGCTGATGGCTGTAAATCTCCAACCCCTGAAGAGCTGATGGCAGTAAATCTCCGGCCCCTTTAGAGCTGATGTTTGTATTTTAAAAAAACTGAAGAGCTGTTGGCTGTAAATCTCCAACCCCTGAAGAGCTGATGGCTGTAAATCTCTGGCCCCTGAAGAGCTGATGTTTGTATTTTATAAAAACTGTCGAGCTGATGGTTGTAAATCTCCGGCCCCTGAAGAGCTGATGTTTGTATTTTATAACAACTGAAGAGCTGACGGCTGTAAATCTCTGGCACCTGAAGAGCTGATGATTGTATTTTATAACAACTGAAGAGCTGACGGCTGTAAATCTCCAACTCCTGAAGAGCTGACGACTGTAAATCTCCGGCCCCTGAAGAGGTGATGTTTGTATTTTATAACAACTGAAGAGCTGATGGCTGTAAATCGCCAAATTGAAGAGCTGGTGGCTGTAAATCTCCAGCCCCTGAATAGCTGATGGATTTCATAACAACTGAAGATCTTACGGCTCTAATTTTTCAACCCCTGAAGAGCTAATTTCATCAACAAATGAAGAAATAATGACTGTAGTTCTCCACCAACTGTAGAACCCTGGTGGGGCAGCTCATGGCTGTAATTCTCCAACAACCACAAACAACAAATTTATATAGCAGCATCTTACATTCTGAGTTGTACTGCTTGTGTAGTTTCCAACTAAAAGAGGTAGTAAAGCTGAGTTAAATCAGTGAATTTATCTATGATATTACTACAGCATACCCAAACTTTTCTTTTATTTTTACAGAACAATTTGAAACTACAGAAAACGGCGAAATGTGAGAAGCCTGCTACTTTGGTGCTAGTTATAACATTGTTTCTTTCACCTATGATTACCTGTGAGGAGAAAAACAGTTGATATAACTAGCTGGGATTGCTTCTAATATTGCCAGTTAAGATGGTAATGTGCCTTGAGTTACTCTGCTAGAAATAATGATTCAATATTGCACATTTTATTGCAGGCAGGACACATGCATTAACATCATCTTAGTGAGATGAATGTGGATTTTTACTCAATCGTGGCTCTGGGATCTGTCTAGACTCAGCCCTTCAGCTCTGAAGCCTAATTTGCAGTACCCAGTAGTTTATTAATATTTCATTCAATCTTAGGTTGATCTATCTATTAAAGTTTACTGCAGAATTGATTTGTAGTCGCTGATGTTTCAGATGTCTTTGAAAGCTTCAAAGCTACTAACTGGGATTAAAATTGGTAGGCATTAACAATATGCCGTTTCTGGGATTTTCTTGTACTTGAAAATCTGCCGTCCAGTTAGTTTCTAGGATTTTACTAAATAAACTTAGTTTAGTAATATTAAACACATATAGAGCAGCCAATGCTTCTCTTTACAGCCCATTAACATAAAATTCCACCTAATTAGTCCATGTTATTTTGCCTATTTAAATGTTTACATTTTTCTGGATTCAAACATCTTATTAAAGCACAATGGGGAGATGTCTGTTGACGGTGAAGGATTTTAAAGGGTCTTTTTGGGTGTCTATAGTAGGGGTCAAGCACTGGCACACCATGGAAGTGAAATTGCTATGTGCTCTACAACTTCTGAAGTGTCACAGATTTGCCTTGGTGGGAATGATAAGCTTACATACTCTATGGCCATGTTGTATAAAGAATGACATTGTGCGGGTATTTCTGAAGTTAAGAAAATGTCTTTTAATAGCCTATTGTTTTAGATGGGATTTATTTCAATTTAACTGGGTTATCCTAACTGTGAAAACATTAACAGCAAATAGGTGCATAAACACTATCTGAATACATTCCTCAGGCTAAGAGGAGACCATTATGGTCCACCCCCCAATTATGTTGAGCCCTTCCAACCAATTCAATTCTGTACACTGATGCACTCACAGGTGAAGAACATCAGTGATCATGGGGCACTATACTACTAAATTAGGAGGAGTCCTGAGGAGGACCCTCGCCCCGGGGGGGGCCATAATTATTAGCCCACTGGTCATCTGGGGCCCCTAGATCATGTGAACTGCCAATAATTACAAATATTGTCGCATGCATGCATAGTTACTCCCCACATGTGACATAGCCATGGCCCATTATGCCAAAACTTCAAGGTGATGTAATAGATACACTGCAGTAGTAGTGCTGGCCCTCCGTTGACCCGGCAAGATCCTATAGCAACAGCAACTTTTGTTTTCGGATCCGCACACACACACTTTTCTGCAGGGGGGGGGGAGTGCCCCTTTTTTTATTTTAGAACACCACCAGTGTTATAAAATACAATACAATTCAAGTAGCAATACAACATGAAAAAGATTGGTTACTATAGCTTTGTTCTGTCTGTTAATAACGTTAAGACAAAATAATGTAACGGTAACTTGGCTAAGCAGACCAAAAAGGGGTTAAAGGAAAACTATACTCCCCCAAACAATGTAGGTCTCTATAAAAAGATATTGCATAAAACAACTCAAATGTAAAACCCTGCTTCATGTAAATAAACAATTTTCATAATAATACACTTTTCTAGTAGTATGTGCCATTGGGTAATCATAAATAGAAAATTGCCATTTTAAAAAATAAGGGTCGCCCCCTGGGATCGTAGGATTCACTGTACTCACAAACATACCAACAAACCATACATGTTAGGTCACATGAGCCAATCAACAGACAGAGTTGTGTCTTTTGCTTCCTCACTTCTTCCTGTTACAGTTAGAGTTGTAGTATTTCTGGTCAGGTGATCTCTGAGGCAGCACACAGACCATCACGAAATGGTGGTTCAAGGCAAGAGATGTAAAAGGGCAATATTTACTTAAATATATATACCAGTTTGGTAAGATTCTTTAATATGCCACTTAATATGATATGAACTATCTGTTGCTTAAGTGTTCATTTGGGGGGTATAGTTTTCCTTTAATGTCCAGCTAGTGCTTAGAGCATGGGTTACATGTGACTCATACACCCCAGGCTAGGACCTTTGCTGAATGGAAGATTTCAGGAATGGTGTGGTGCAACAACAATAAGAATAATGTGTGCCAGGAGTTTCCTGCAGTATAACAGAATAACTTTTATTTGTCCAAACAAACAAACGATCCACATGTTCATGTTCACTTACATCATTATAGAGCAGGGGTGTCCAAACTGCGGCCCGAGGGCCACATGCGGCCCAGGATGCATATGAATGCGGCCCAGCTTGAAACGCTTGGTTCCCAAGGAAATAGGAGGGGGGACTCTGCCCATTGCTCAGTTAGTAATAATAATACGTCTATTTAATATCCAGGTGTCCCATATTCCAGTGTAGAGCTCCATCTGGTTATCCAACTGGCATTGTAGTTCTTTTCTGTGTATTTCCTTTAATTTTACAAATCAAACGTGTTTGTGTATTTCATGTGTGGCCCCAGACAATTGTTCTTTTTCCAAAGTGGCCCGGTGAGCCAAAAGTTTGGGCACCCCTGTTATAGAGGCATTGGCAGTATATACAGGCACACTTGCTCACACAGAGCTCCCAAGGTAGTTGCCAGGGAATATCCTCCCTGGGCACATCCAGCTGGATCAGCATCTGGGAAGATCCACCCCTTCTTACTCACTATATCAGAGTGTGACAGGACGCGGTCACAGCTCCTCCTGGCCAATAATATAACTATGCAAATTACCTCTAGCTACATGGGAATCTGCCCAGCAACTAGGGAGATCAGGAAGTATAAGGAGTTAAAGCCATAGGGCCACATTAACGTATGGGTCCCTACAATAAGATAACCAATTATAGTGGTAAAACTATTATTAACCATAGCACCCTCACTAGCAGTAGCTTTGCCATATTTTGCCAAACTACAGTGAAACCTCAATTTTACATTTATTTTTAAGTTTTCCCTCATTTTACATTGTTGTTTTGTGGTCCCACCTATATATTATGCATAATTCATTTTTCTGATTTTACATCTTCCTGGATTTTACACCATATTTTTCTGGTCCCCTGGAAACTGTAAAATGGGGGTTCTACTGTATACTGTTAAAGGCTTCACGTGTACAGCCGCTATGAAGAAAATACTCAATCTAATAGCTCTACCTGATGTGCATTTTAGAAAGTTAAAATGATTAAAAGGGAAGCAAACCCCTAAACTAATGAAAACCCCTAACCCCTACCCTCCATAGTTCCTCCCCGCACAGGTGTTAATACCTGTAAATGCCCCTAAGTCTTTAATTACCCCTCAATGCAGAGTCAGCGCAGCGGAGCTCACAGGGGCCATCTTCACCGCTTCGGAAGTCTTCAATAAGTAAGGGGCGTATCAGCACATGCACAAACAACTCTGTATGCCCTGACAGCAACGGAAATTGCTGAAGGGACTCAAAAATTCCCGAAGAGCTGGAAGATGTCGCCCGTGAGCTCCACTGTGCTGGCTCTGCATCGAGGGGTAATTAAAGACTAGGGATGCACCAAATCCACTATTTTGGATTCGGCCAAACCCCCGAATCCTTTGCTAAAGATTCGGCCGAATACCGATCCGAATCCTAATTTGCATATGCAATGGTGGGAAGGGGAAACCATTTTTTACTTCCTTGTTTTCTGACAAAAAAGTCACGAGATTTTCCTCCCAGCCCCTAATTTGCATATGCAAATTAGGATTCGGTTCGGCTGGGCAGAAGGATTCGGCCGAATCCCAAACCGAATCCTGGATTCAGTGCATCCTTATTAAAGACTTGGGGGCATTTACAGGTGTGAAACTTTTGGGATGATTACAATTTTTTCCATGTCCTCTTCAGCACGTATGCATACAGTCCATTCAGCAATACACTATGTGCTACAAACAGCTAATTGTTTAAAATGGATTGTGTCTTGACACATTGATGTATTTGTTACATTTGTTTTGTAATTTTCATTTTCTATTAAAATATTATCCAAAAAAAGTTACCATTAAAAAGGCTGGCTATCCTACCATAAACCTATAATAATTAAGTAATAATTTGATTAATATTATGGGCAATAAATAGGGCATGTGTGTGTGTGTATGTGTACAGTAGAACCCCCATTTTAAAATTTTCAGGGAACCAGGAAAAAATTGGCTAAAATCCGGGAAAATTTAAAATTAGGGAAATGTGTTAGAGCAACGTATGTTTCAAGTACTCAAAGGATATAAGCACAGACTTGAATATTTGCTAGGGATGCACCAAATCCAGGATTCGGTTCGGGATTCGGACAGGATTCTGCCTTTTTCAGCAGGATTCGGCCGAATCCTTCTGCCCAGCCAAACCGAATCCTAATTTGCATATGCAATTTAGGGGCAGGAGGGAAATCTTGTGACTTTTTGTCACAAAACAAGGAAGTAAAAAAATGTTCTCCTTCCCCTAATTTGCATATGCAAATCAGGATTCAGACTCAGTTCGGTATTCGGCCGAATCTTGCGTGAAGGATTTGTGTGTTCGGCCGAATCAAAAATAGTGGATTCGGTGCATCCCTAATATTTACTCACAGAACCATGGCAAAATATACATCTGGGTTTAAACCTCTTAATGTCACTAATAATAACAATCAACGAGCACAAACAGACACTTTGGGAACATCAGGATAACATTTTGGTGAAAAACACAAGACGTAAAATCAAGGAAAATCACCTAGTGAAATGCAATTTTAAATTAGTGGGACCAAAAAAATTCTCTGAAATGCAGGAAAAACGTAAAATCCAGGTACGAAGAAACAGTGAGGTACATGGCAGAGAGAGCTAAGTGAATAGAACATTTTGTACCTTCAGTTACTCAAGGGAGTTTCTTTCTGTGCCTTATTGTATTCTCTGACTCTTTTCTACAGCAAAAGAACTTACGATCTAAAAGCACTAACATGGGAATTTAGCCCACGGTCTCAAAACAAAGTAACAATCAGTGTTTTGCTTTTATTCATTTAATTGCACTGGTGTGATCATAGCTAACTGCTGATCGATTAATATGGCTTATTTCACACTACCTCCCCAGTGGATGCTCATGTTACTGAGCAGGTACAGAATAGTAATACGGCAGAGTTCATGCTACTGAGCATGTGCCTGATGAAGGGACGCTGTTCCCCCCTCCCCGAAACGTTGAATGTTTGGTGGCTAAATAAAAGGGGTACACCCCAACTGCATTAACCAGAGTGTGTGCAGATCCGTTTTCTATACACATACGTTGCTAAGGGACCCGGCCGGGTCAATGGAAGAAACGCACCACCAGTTGCAGGATTGGTGAACTACAGGTGTGCGGTATGAGAGATTACATTGTATACAGGCAGTGGCAGACCATGACAGCTTGGGCAAAGGATAAAAACCGCAAACTATTACTACTATAGGTATGGGATCCTCTATCCGGAAACCTGTTATCTAGAAAGCAACTAAATATGGAAAGGCTGTCTCCCATAGATTCTATTTTAATCAAATAATCCAAATTTTTGAAAATATTTTCTCTGTAATAATAAAACAGAACCTTGTACTTGATCTAAACTAATATAGAATTTATCCTTATAGGAAGAAACAGCCTACTGGGTTTCGTTAATGTTTACATGATTTTCTAGCAGAATTTAGGTATGCAGATAAAAATTATGGAAAGATCCATTATCAGGAAAACCGCAGGTCCTAAGCATTCTGGATAACAGGTCCCGTTCCTGTACTACGAATTAATCTATTTAAACTTGGTACTAATCTAGGTCTATATTAGGTGCAAAGGAGAAAGTATTGTGCATTTATTTGTAACAATAATGAGGACTAATCAAGATATCGGTGGGGCAGGTTTGTTGGCGGATAAGCCCTTCTTAACCTGCTAAGTCAGTTCTAAGGGGCAGTCCTGTCAGTGGCTTTTAAAGGAGAAGGAAAGCTTGCAGCACTTGGGGTACCAAATGTTAGGCACCCCCAAGTGATTGTATTGACTTACCTGAACCCCCAGGCCGATGCTCCTATCAGCAGAAAACTGCACCAGCCAGGGGTTATTCCATGGAGCGATCCACTTTCAGGTTAATATTTCCCGGGGCAAACGCATGTGTAGTAGAACGAAACAGCCGACTTTTTAGTTAAAGTTTGGCTTTTCGTTATACTGCACATATGCAGCCGCGCGAAGAAGGAGGAAGTCGGAAGAGGATCTCTCCATGGTGCTCACTGGTTGGTGCAGTTTTCTGCTGATAGGAGCACCGGCCTGGGGTTTCAGGTAAGTCAATACAATCACTTTCCGAAGTCGCCTCACAAGGAAACAGGGGGAAGCCGTTCGGGGAGATTAGTCGCCCCAAAGATGAGGTGATTAGTCGCCAGGCGACTAAATCTCCCCGATTCGCCAGGTGTGCCCTTACCCTTAGCTGCTATGTTTGGCTTTGCCTGGGGATATCCACATTGAGAAAGCTCTTCTGTCCTAATAGAAATATGTTTGCTCAGCAAGCCAATAAACTACTGAAGAGCAAGGTCTCATCTTGTAAATATATTAGTATAAAGGTCAGCGCAAGAAAGTGTTCTATTACTTTGTTAAAGGTTAAGCCAGCAATCAGTCTCTAGAGCCAAACAAGTTTTTTCCTCAGTAAATATACAATAGAAAGCCAGTAAAATATCCACCATCAATAGAGATCTAGTGTCCTGAATAAAATATACAAAACTCAGAAAGTTTATATCAAAAGATATATGTCCCTAGGCTTATTTTTAGTAAAAATAAATTATTTATTAGTATTCACATTAAAAAGTTTGATACATACTGACCCAACATGGCCCACCTTACGCGTTTCGTACCCTCCGGCACTTAGTCATAGGTGTCTCTGAATAAAATATAGTCATGGAGAAGTCGTTCTACAATACAATGGTGGGCTGGATTCAGGCCAACTGATCGAGTTTTATCGTTTTTTTATCGTAATAAACATTTGGGCACAATTCTTAAAGGGGCTGTTTAACTTTTAGTTAAAGGAAAACTTTACCCCCAAACAATGTAGGTCTCTATAAAAAGATATCACATAAAACAGCTCATATGTAAAATCCTGCTTCATGTAAAAAAACCATTTTCATAATAATATACTTTTTTAGTAGTATTGGGTAATCATAAATAGAAAATTGCCATTTTAAAAAATAAGGGCCGCCCCCTGGGATCATACGATTCACTGTGCACACAAACAAACAAACCATACTTGTTAGGTCACTCTTGAGCCAATTAACAGACAGAGTTGTGTCTTTTGCTTCCACACTTCTTCCTGTTACAGTTAGAGTTGTAGTATTTCTGGTCAGGTGATCTCTGAGAAAGCACAAGGGCAATATTTACATATTAAATATATATTCCAGTTTGGAAAGATTCTTTAATATGCCACTTAATTTGATATAAACTATCTGTTGCTTAAATATTCATTTGGGGGTATTTTTTTCCTTAAGTTCTATTATTATGTACAGAGTGCGATTGAGATAATTTGCAAAAGGGTTTTTCTTATTTGCTTTCGTGAGTTATGTAGCTTTTTATTCAGCAATCTGGTTGCTAGGATCCAAATTACCCTGGCAACCATGCACTGATTTGAACAAGAGACTGAAATATAAATAGGAGAGGCCTGAATAGAAAGACAAGTAATAAAAAGTAGCAATATCAATAAATGTGTAGCCTTACAGAGTGTTTTTTTGAAAGCTGGAAAGACTCAAAGAAGAAAGCATAATAATTCAACAACTATATAAAAAATAATAATAATGAAGGCTAATTGAAAAGTTGCTTAGAATAAGTAATGTTATTACATACTAAAAGTTAACTGAAAGGTGACCCCTTTAAAGTGATACTGACACTAATAAAACTACTCTTTAAAATATGAATGTACATGAAAAGTTACCTATAGGTCATGTTGATCATTTTTTGCTGAGAGGTTAGTGTTAGTAAGTAATTGTTAGTTGAAGTTCCTAAACCTGACTGTCCCTTCTCAGTCTGTCAGTTAAGAGTTTCTAATGCTAATGGACTCCTGCTGCACAAATATAGCAGCCCCCTCATAAGCGATCACAGGGAGTCAAATAATGTAAAAGCGTCAGGAACATACTTTTATGGCAAAATTATAAATAATGTGATGATACATATATATAAAAAAAAAATTACATTTCTGGTGACCGTATCTCTGCCTCACTCATAAAACAGCCATTCACTTAAAGGGTGGTTCATAGAATGGCCAATTATAAGCAACTTTTCAATTGGACTTTCTATTCATGCCTCTCCTTTTCCAGAATCTTATTCAAATCATGGTTGCTAGGGTAATTTGGACACTAGCAACCAGATTGCTGGAATGGCAGACGAGAACTGCAGAATAAAAATTTAAATAACTCAAAAATAATATAACATAAAAACCAATTGCAAAGTGTCTCAGAATATCTCTCTCTACAACATACTAAAAGTTAATCCAACTGCGCATGCGCCGACATGACAGTCTCATTCCGAAGAGAAGATGGTGCCCATGAACTCCCGATGCCTGAATCTGCACCGAGGGGTAAGTAAATCATTAGGGGCATTTGCCTGGGGTAACACTTAGGGGCATATTTATCAAGGGTTGAATTTCGATTTGAAAATACTTAGAAATTTGAATTCCAAAAGACCAACCGAAGTCGAAGTTTTTTTGGGTCGAAGAGGTCCGTATTCATATTGTACGATCAAAGGAATAGAGCATTCGATCGAATTCGATTCTAAGTTTCCCCCCCAAAAACTTTGATTTCTCAAAATCCACCGCCTCTTCTTCGGGGCGACAATCTCCCCGAACTGCCTTCCACCTGCTAAAATGATAAAACGCCAGCGGCAATGCACTCAAGCGAATTGCCACAGGCGGTTTTCTCATTTTAACAGTCGGAAGGCAGTTCGCGAAGAGCTGCTGAATAAAAAATCTAAATAACTCACGTGCCACTCATTTTTATTTTTGGGGCCAAACACATTTTCTTCTTAGGGAACTCAGTGGCTGCCTTATAGTTTGTAACTGTTGGTGGAGTTTTCCATTACTAGTTAAGGTTTTATGCAGCCTTGATAGCTGCCAAGTGGATGGCTTTCCACTCAAGTCTTCATCCAAGTCTTCCAAAGAGGTATAATCAAAAGGTTAATAAATATAAAACCAGTCCTTGTCTGCAAAGTGAATTTCCATTTCACATCTATAGCCAAGGGAGTCATGTCGGGTTTCTTGTAAAAGTTCCAGCAGCTATGAAACAGAAGAGGTTTATGGCAGAGAAGTGCCCATATACTGTAGTGTTGTACACTGGCCTGATAGATACAATAAAGGACTGTCTTACAGGGAATTCTTTTACACAGGGCAATACCCTGTTTGTGTGTAAAGGTAAGTGCACACGCTAAGATTCGGGAAGATTTAATCGTTCGGACAACTAATCTCCCCAAAAAGCCTTCCCATTGCTAGAATGTAAATCACCGGCGGGATGGAGATCGCTTTGTTTTCCGAAGTCACCTCACTTCGGGAAAACCAAGCAATCCGAGTGCCATCCCGCTGGGCGACTAATCTCCCAGAATCTTAGCTTGTGTGACCACCCTTAAGGTGGGTGCTGATTCACCTCCCGACCGACCGACGATCAGATCTTTTCATCTATGGCCAGCTTAAGGGTAAAGGCACACCTGGAAATTCTGGGAGATTTGGTCGCACGGCCACAAATCGTCTCTTCTTTGGGGCGACTAATCACCCACCAGTGCATTGGCGCAGGCGTTCTTTCATTGAAGCAGACAGAAGACATGGGGAAGCAGTTCGGGGAGATTAGTCGCCCCCAAAGAAGAGGCGATTAGTCGCCGGGCGACTAAATCCTCTCCAAATCTCCCTTTTTTGAAAGAATTTTCATCAAACTACTATCTCCCCATCTATCACTTGTCATTCTTCTGAACAGAAAAGGAGGATGGGCAAGGTAAAGAATTTACTGCCAGTGGCCTAATCCAGAGAAATATTTAACTATTTTCTCTGGCTTTCAGCCTTAAAACTGTCTGACATCACATGGGCACCCCTGAGTTACATTAAGTAGGAGAAATAACAGCCTGCCAGAAAGTAGTTCCATCCTAAAGTGCAGGCACAAGTCACATGACTGGGGGCAGCTGGGAAACTGACAATATATCTAGCCCCATGTCAGATTTCAAAATTGAATATGAAAAAAATTTTTTGCTCTTTTGAAAAATGGATTTCAGTGCAGAATTCTGCTGGAGCAGCACTATTAACTGATGTGTTTTGGAAAAAAAAAAAAAAAAAATTGTTTCCCATGACAGTATCCCTTTAAGGTTATATCACTTTGGGGCAAGGTCACACGTGGTGTTTTTACATTACGTTTTTTTTTTTTTAAAAAAAACGTACAGCCAAATGTAAATACACAAAAATGAAGCCCTATTGAAAATAATGGAATACACACTATAGCAATTCTCACAGGCGCTTGCCAACATTTGCTACAAGACTCCAGTATTTGCGTTTTTTTAGCAGAAACGTCAATATACCAAGGAAATTCAATATTCTATAGAACTCTATGGGATCTGCAGGTTTAGAAATACACTTTGCTGAAAAACACTACATATTTTCAACATGGCGGCCAAACTTTCGCATATATGTTTTTATGGCATTGTATGCTGGTGACGTAATTACGTTGCGTATTGAGAAACAGTACGGCTACATTCTGCATGTAAATTGTTTTCCACTTTTTTTCACAAAAGTGTACTAAAATTCTTCTGAGTGGAATTGTGGGAAACGAGAACAGAAATGCATGTTGGGAAAAGAAAACTACAGGCTGAAAAACGCATATTATCGTGTGCGTGTGGTTTCATTTCCGTATTTACGATCGGCCGCGAGTTTTTAAATACGCCACGTGACCTTGTCCACTCAGAAAACCCATATTAAACACATTTAAATGAAAAGCATCCAGTTCCCAAGCAGTTATTTATAATATAAATTAAAAGTTGATACAACTGTTTTTAGCCAATGAGATGGTATGGACTACTGGCTTCCGATGGAGAGCAGAATGGTAGTTATCGCAAACTACTATCCAATCCAGTCACTTAAAGGAACAGTTCAGTGTGAAAATAAAAACTGTGTAAATAGATAGGCTGTGCAAAATAAAAAATGTTTCTAATATAGTTACTTAGGCAAAAATGTAATATATAAAGGCTGGAGTGAACAGATGTCTAATAAAACAGCCAGAATCCAACTTCCTGCTTTTCAGCTCTATAACTCTGAGTTAGTCAGCGACTTGAAGGGGGGCCACATGGGACATTTCTGTTCAGTGAGTTTGTAATTGATCCTCAGCATTCAGCTCAGATTCAAAAGCAACAGATATGACCCATGTGGCCCTCACTCAAGTTTCTGATTGGTTACTGCTTGGTAACCAGGGTAACCAGTCAGTGTAAACCAAGAGAGCTGAAAAGCAGGAAGTAGTGTTGTAGCTGTTATATTACACATCCAGTCACTCCAGCCTTTATACATTACATTTTTGGCTAACTAACTATATTAGAAACATTTTTTATTTTGCACAGCCTATTTATTTACCCAGTTTTTATTTTTACATTGAACAATTCCTTTAAAGGGGTTGTTGACCTTTGAGTTAACTTTTAGATTGATGTAGAGAGCGATATTTTTAGACAATTTGGAATTGGTTTTCATGTTTGATTGTGTGTAAATTTAGCTTTTTATTCAGCAGCTCTCCAGTTTGCAATTTCAGCGATCTGGTTGCTAGAATCCAAATAACCCTAGCAACCGTGCATTGATTTAAATAAGAGCCAGGGAATAGGAGAGGCCTGAATAGAAAGAGGAGTAATAAAAAGTACCAGTTACAATATATTTGTAGCCTTACAAAGCATTTGTCTTTCAGAAGGGATCAGTGACCCCTGTTTGAAAGCTGGAAAGGGTCAGAAGGCAATTAATTAAAAAACTATAAAAATAAATAATGAAGACCAATTGAAAAGTTGCTTAGAATTAGCCATTCTAGAACATATTTAAAGTTAACCTGAAGGTGAATCCCCCCTTTAAATTCAGAAGAAATAAAATCACAAGTAGATTGATGATAATTTAGCAGTATTGTATTTACAGAGTATTACACAACATAACAGTTAAATCCAAACATGAATTATGTTGTTTAATACAACATTTTGGATTGACTGCAATGTTCAACTTTTTTTGGTAAAAATATTTACAGAAAGATGGGGGGTCTATTCCCCAAAAAGTCCTAAAGTGAGAGATATAAGCAGGTTTTTTTTTTGATCAACTCCATTTATGTCAAACCGTATTGTTTACCTGCTCACTCCAATATAAACTGGAAAACATTCAGACCTTGTCATAAAACAATCCAGAACAATTAAAAACTTAAAACGAGCTTCTACAATGAAGATTTTAGAACAGCCGACTAAAATAATAAAAATGCACAGTTATAAAACTCTTAATGGCTGGCAGCAGACTTGCTATACAGTACAATGTTTTATAATTCCCTTCAGTAAAATGCATTAAGTGTTTAAAAGCAAAGTGTAGATTAGTAGACTCCAGGAGTAGTGTATGACTTGCATCTTCCAGGCCTTTTATTTTAGCAGCGGTGAGGCAAAAAAGTTTCCTTGTCTAGGGATGCTGCTTGCGGATTTACTTTTGCTTCCAAACCTAAAAAACAAACGTGAGAGTTAAAGTCATCAGTACACGTGAGTTTAGGAACCTTCCAATTAACCGAATATGGAGACTACTTACATTGGGGTGTTTTTGCTAATTGTGGATTTCATCCTCTGAGAGAGGGAGCTGGATGATGGAGTTTTATTGAATTGTTGCTCTGGAGTAGTAAGGGGTCCTAACATGCTGACTGGAAGTTGAAGGGGAGAAAGGATAGTTTCAATACATATTGTACAAAAAGCAGAACATTTATACATTTAACGGAGGTAGATATTTCACAGAATTTTGAAGGGGCCTATACGTGTCTAGCCAATATATATTCACTGTCATTCATATAAACTTGTATCCAAATTGTAGCAGATGATAAATGATGCTTTTGTTATCGGAAACCCCAAAAAGCTCAGAATTACGGGAAGGCAGGCTCCACTATATCCAAATAATACAGTTAACAAAAAGAGATTTCCTTTTCTCTGTAGACAAAGGGATTCTGTCATGATTTTTATTGTATCGTTTTTATTTCTGAATTACACAGCAAATAATTCACTCTACCATATAAAATTTAATTCCTAACTCAACAAATGTATTTTTTTTAGTTGTAATATTGGTGTGTAGACAGCCATCCCAGGTCATTTTGCCTGGTCATGTGCTTTCAGAACGAGCCAGCACTTTAGGATGGAACTGCTTTCTGACAGGCTGTTTCTCCTACTCAATGTAAGTGAAGGAGTCGCAGTGGGACCTGCATTTTTACTATTAATGGCTATTATATCTTATATCTACCAGGGAGCTGCAATCTGTTTACCTTCCCATTGTTCTGTTGTTAGGTTGCTGGGGGGGGGGGGGTGATATCACGCCAGCTTGCTGTACAGCAGTAAAGAGTGACTGAAGTTTATCAGAGCACAAGTCACATGACTAAGGGCTCCTGAGAATCTGACAATATGTCTAGTCCCAAGTAAGATTTCAAAATGAAATATAAAATAATCTGTTTGCTCTTTTGAGAAATGGATTTCAGTGCAGAATTCTGCTTGAGCAGCACTATTAACTGATGTGTTTTGAAGAAGATAAAAAACCCCTACCCCCACCCCAGGTAGACCTCCCTCCCCCAGGCTAACTACCCCCCCCCGGGAAATGCCCCATACTCCATACTTACCTCTCGGCACAGATTCTTCCAACGAAGTTCCACGCGTCCATCTTCCGGCTCCTCAGTAAGCTGACTGGGAGATCAGCAATTTCAGTGTAATTCCGTGCATGCACAGTTTTCGCAAACTGGCAAACTGCTCCAACTGCGCATTCGACAACATACCGATCTCTCAGTCAGCTTACAGAGGACGTGGAAGAAGGATGCGTGGAACTTCGCTGGAAGAATCTGCGCCGAGGGGTAAGTATGGGGCATCTCCCCGGGGGGTAGTTAGCCTGGGGTGGGAGGTAGGGAGTTTTTCCCCCACAGGTTGATTTCTCCTTAAATGAGTTCTTCACCTTTTAAGTTACTTTTTAATATCTTATAGAATGGGTAATTCTAAGCAGCTTTTCAATTGGCCTTCATTTTTTTCCCCATAGTTTTTAAATTATTTGCCTGTGTAAAACAATACATTTATTTTTTGAGCACTGGAAAGCAACCCAACTGGAGAGGCGCTCATATGAAAAAAAGGGAAGTATTATTTCCCCCCCTTTAACTGCAAATATTATACCTAGTATGGATTTATCGGAAATGAATTCCACCGAAGTCGGACGTGCTGTTTCCATTACAGTCAGTGAAATGGTTAAAGGAACAATTCAGTGTGAAAATAAAAACTGTGTAAATAGATAGGCTGTGCAAAATAAAAAATGTTTCTAATATAGTTAGTTCGCCAAAAATGTAACGTATAAAGGCTGGAGTGACTGGATGTGTCTGGACTGGATAGCCAGAACACTACTGCCTGCTTTTCAGCTCTCTAACTCGGAGTTAGTCAGCAGGGGGGCCACATGGGACATAACTATTCAGTGATTTTGCAAATGATCATCAGCATTCAGCTCAGATTCAAAAGCAACATATATGACCCATGTGCCCCCTCAAGTCTCTGATTGGTTACTGCCTGGTAACCAATCAGTGGAAACCAAGAGAGTTGAAAAGCAGGAAGTAGTGTTCTGGCTATTATGTTACACATCCAGTCACTCCAGTCTGAATACATTACATTTTTGGCTAACTATATTAGAAACATTTTTTTTTATTTTGCACAGCCTATTTACCTAGTTTTTATTTTTACACTGAACTATTCCTTTAAGATTGTGCTCTGGTCACTACTACTTTGCCATGGGCAATAAATAACAGACAAGTGCCACAACCCGTACAGAGAATGAATGTTATAAATACACAATCCTGTATAAAGATATTGGTAAAGATTTAAGCAGTTTTACAGCTATTATTTTACTATATCAGTAAGTCACATTTGCAAGACAATTATTCAAGAGTCTAATATATAGATAAAAGTAGTTGATATCTACCTCTGGCATCAGGAGTCTGGGGAGTGCTAAAAACATTGGAATTTTCAATAATGTGATTGGGGTCAATATTTTCTACCATCATGTACTGGTTCCAGTATTCTGCAGGTAACGACAGCAGCCTTTCAAGGACCTATAGTTACAATGTTAGACTGTATTAAAATCACAATCCCAAAACACAATGTTCATAAATCACTGTTTTAAAATACTAACCATAGGTTGTCGCCTTGTATCTTGAAGGATTGTCATGGGGTCAGGATCCGACACTGCGTGACCAACAAGAGTTGGGCCAAATACCTTGGACAGATTGCTCACATCCATCTTACAGTCTGGGCTCTGGGCCACTCTAGAAAATGAGAAATTTCATGATGATGTGTTTAGGTTTCACCCACAGAATAATTGTCTGAATTTGCAGTTTCACTCACCTTTGAAGATGGATCATCAAGTAAGCTAGAGTGTCTCTGTTGGCTGCTGGCAACCCATCTACAGCTTGGTAAATAGCTGCTATGCTGCGCTCTTCATTTGCCATTTCTGTTAAAATATGTACATTAAAGCTTAGGTGCAATTAATATAAAATAAGGAGTCCTCGCTCCGCCCACTCCCACCCAGAACTTAAGGCTGGGGCCACATGAGCAACAAACCAATTATACAATTAGCTCTGAACTGGAGAGACAGCTGTATGATGAGAAAGAGTACCAGTAACAAGTAAGTGTTTGCTTCACAAACACTACTATTGTTTCTATAAATAAGCTGCTGTGTAGCAATGGGGGCAGCCATTCAAAGGAAAAAAAACACTCTGGTTACACAGCAGATAAGCTCTGTGAACATAATTGTGTTATCTGTTATCCACTATATAACCTGTGCCATATAGCCTTATTTCAATTTCCACCATTGCTACAAAGCAGTTTGTTTATATGAACTATAGTAGTGTTTCTGAAGCAAACACATCAGTTTTACCAGTGCAGGACAAGAGTTCATGATATTTTCATTACTTTAAGGGCATAGACACACGCTGCAATTCGGGGAGAGTAGTTGCCCGGCAACAAATCTCCTCTTCTTCTGGGCAACTAATCTCCCTGAACTGCCTCCCCTCCGGCTAGATCGAAAATTGCCAGTGGGATGGCACTCGAATTGCTTCGTTTTCCGAAGTCGCCTCATGAAGAAACCTAGGAAAACAAATCGCTGAGTGCCATGCCACCAGCGATTTTCATTCTAGCCAGAGGGAAGGCAGTTCAGGGAGATTAGTTGCCCCGAAGAAGAGGAGATTTGTCACCGGGCTACTTATCTTCCCGAATCACAGCGTGTGCCTCTACCATAAAACACTTTAAATTTTTGTCACTGTTCCTTTAAAAATGCAGCTTGTATCCGTATCAGCTATTTCCAAAGAGGAACATTTTAACCTATTGGGGCCACAAGTGCCGGAAGAGCAGCCAGACTTCCATGTTGTCGCACCCCCAGTCATGCCTTTAAAGCTTTAACTCCTTGAAAAAATGGTCTGGGCAATTTCTCTGCTTTAAAAGCCGCAAACAGGGAAGGATTAAGCCTGTTAAAAACGCTTTGGTGTTGGCAATCTCTCTGCTATAAAAGCTAGTGGGGGGACAAACCTCAGAGACCACTGTCCTGGTCCCTTATCCCCTCTATATTGTAAATATTAGTATTAATCCATATGCTCATATGCTTTTCAATATAGCATGCTGAACTGCAAAATTGCTTTGGACACAAGACTGACAAGTCTGACAACCACTTACCAGCTGCTTCCATGAAAGTTTTATTGAGCCGGAATGTGAGAAGTGGCTCCTTGAGATTTCGTAGAAAATCCTTAAGGAATCCACAAACCGCATGAATATCATCCACCTTACTTAGAAGAGGAACACTCTTTCCTCTGAGGAACTTTTCCTTAAGATCCTTCACTGTGCGGTCACAGCCAGAAATTCGATACAAGCCCGTCTGAAAGAAGTTACAAAACAATTTAGTGCAACGTTCACATATATCACGAGGCATCACTGAATATTTTATTCTTTAGGTACCTCATGAAGTCCTCTCTGCTGAATTTCACTGACACAGTGAACAATTATTGGAGGAATCATTGGAGATGTCAGTGGAGCAAAATCAGCAAGGATACCCTATTGGAGGAGAAAAAAAAGAAAATATTCTTCAACATTGAACAACGTTGTTTGTACAGGCTGATTCACAGTTTTAGGTTTTAGTCGATTTAACATTATTAACAAACTTCAATTTCTCAAAAAGCAGTTTCAAAATGTTTAAAGGGATAAATTAGAAACTGTAAAGCAATGTATTGAAAGACAAGGTGGAAATTACGGTTCAGAATACATTTTAGGCAGTGGTGGTGTATTCATGTTTGTAGTTCGCTCAAAACCAGCCAATTCCAAAATGCTTTGCCGGTTCTAACACCTAAAAAGTATCAACACAAACATTTGAGAATTGGGGGTCGTCATCAAAAGAGCTGACTACTGTTACTTCAAGCAGCACAGGTAATAGAAAGGCAAAGGCAGATACGGTTTAATTTCAGTCGTGCTTACAAAGAACTTGGAAAAAACTCTGACAAGCATAAATATGGAAAGTTTTCTTCAGTTCTTAAAGGGGTTGTTCGCCTTTAAATAAAAGTTTATTATCATGTAGAGTGAAATTGAGATCATTTGCAATTTGTTTTCGAGTTACTTTTTATTCAGCAGCTCTCCAGTTTGCAATTTCAGCCATCTGGTTGCTAGGGTCCAAATGATCCTAGTAACCATGCATTGATTTGAATAAGAGACTGGGATATGAATAGGAAAGGTCTGGATAGAAAGAGGAGTAATAAAAAGTAGCAATAGCAATAAATATGTAGCCTTACAGAGCATGTGTTTCTTAGATGGGGTCAGTGATCCCCATTTGAAAGCTGGAAAGATTCTGAAGAAGTCAAATAATTCAGAAATAAAAAATGAAGACCAATTGAAAAGTAGCTTAGAATTAGCAATTCCATAACATACTAAAAGTTTGATGAACCACCTGTTTAAATAGTTCTATGAAACATTTGTCAACCAAAAATTCAGTTACTTAGGGGCACATTTACGTAGCTCGAGTGAAGGATTAGAATGAAAAAAAACTTCAAATTTCGAAGTTTTTTTTTTTGGCTTCTTCGACCTTCGAATCGAACTAAAAATCGTTCGACTATTCGATAGTCGAAGTACTGCCTCTTTAAAAAAAAAAAAACACTTCGACTACCTACTTCGCCACCTAAAACCTACCGAGCACCAATGTTAGCCTATGGGGACCTTCCTCATAAGCTTTCTAAGCAATTTCTGATCGAAGGAAAATCGTTCGATCGATGGATAAAAATCTTCAATTCGAAGGATTTAATCGTTCGATTGAACGATTTTCCGTCCGATCGAAGTATTTGCGGTAGATCCTTCGACTTCGATATTCGAAGGATTTTACTTTGATAGTCGAATATCGAGAGTTAATTAACCCTAGATATTCGACCCATAGTAAATGTGCCCCTTAGTGTACAGTTAAAAATATTACGTTAATTTCTTAAAAGTAACTTAAAAAGGGCATATAGCTACCTAAGAGTTTTACGAAAAATAAAGGATAATTGTAACGGTGTCAAAGTAATACTTCTGGCTGTAGCAATACAAGATTGTTTTTTTTTTTTTCTTATACAGCATCAAAAATGTCAAGCAGCATGCATGCTCGTTGAACAGCTGCAACACAACTGAATGTTTCTACATCAGACAGACACGCTCCTAAAATGGATTAGGATTCGACCGCCTACCAGTCTGCTATTTAAAAGTTGTGTAGGAGAAAAATAAGCTCTCGCACCTCTCCAATACGGACTGGAGTGCCACCCAATGTAGGAATACATGGGAGTGGGCATCGTTCACGACACTCTGGATGAGCTACAACACGACAATCGCGGCACTTCAGTGAAATTTTTCCAAATTTTATTCTTTTACCACATGGAACACACGACTCAGGTTTAATCACCTGGAAGGGAAAATGGAAAATAAATATTTGTGAAAGGGGAGCTTTTCTCCTCCCCATCCCCCCCCCATATACACAGATACAGGCTTACCGTTTTTGATACAAATTCATGTAGACGCATGCCTCCATTCTGTGGAGTTCTGCAACTGTCTGTTTCACCTTTATCATCAAGGTGCCGACTCGATAAACTGGAATCACTATTCCAGGGCTGCAGTGTTCCTGGTAAGATTAACGGACAGCGAAAGAATAAAGACACACACTAAATATGTTCCTGCAGGTGAATATCATGCTTATGCAAAACACACACAATAGGCTCACCAGTCCTACGGATTCGAGTGTTATAGTATGGTACAGTCTCAATTGAGGAAACAACGTCAATAGGCCCTCCATTGTTTGGGACAGTAAGAGTTGTTTTTGCGATAATTGATTCATTGCCCTGAAAATAAAGATCACATTAAGCACAGTTCAAAATAATGTGAACCAGCATTGAAAACATTCAATGGGCCCATTTCATCATCTAATATTACAAAGTCTATGATGCGATTCTAGTAAAAGTGTGAACCAGTCTAAAGCCATCTTGCTCTAATCTGGGCTATCCAAATGGAGGCCTTGTAGCTGCATCCAGCCCGCAGATTAAAATGCCACTGTCCGTAACCCAATAAAAAAAACCTCTTTCAGTGGGTATGCCTTAAAAGGGAACTATCTTGAAATTGAAAATTTAAATATAAACTTTAACATACTGAAATAAACATTCTAAATATAATCAATTAAAAATTACGTATGGTTTCTGAAATAATCGATTTGATCTTTTTGGGTGTCAGATAGTCATTGACAGTTGGATCCAATAGATCTTATGGGGGGCTCCTTTTGCCTAGAAAATTTATTAGAGCTCACTCTATTAAAATCACCAGACATAGTGTCTCTCAACATGCAGGATTTATGCAAAAGGCAGTTTTTGTTAAGATTTTGTTTGCACTGGTATCAGTATTTGAATGAGCTCGAATACATCTGCTAGGAAAGGAAGCCCCCCCCAGTCGATGAATATCTGACACCCAACTGCTGCATGAAGAGAAAATGAAGAGAAACAGATACTGAGAGGGATAGTGAACATAAACTTGATTATTTCAGAAACCATGCAGAATATTTAGTTGATTGTATTTACAAAGTTTTTTTTATTTCTTTTTTTGATCGTCCCATTAATTTTTTTTAAACAATCACAAACTGGCAAACAAGTAGTATGCCAAGTAAGACAGTCATCGCAAACTTTAAACCCAAAACGTTTATGGTAGGAGTGTAGAAGCAGAGTATATTTTAAAAACAATGACTACCTGATCCAGTGCAATTCCTATGGAACGGTTTCGCTTGCTTGGAACAGGTGGTCCTTCAGTATGCTGCCTAGAGGAACGCTAGAAAAAGTGTACAAATCAAATATTGGTACACACAAGACAGCTAAATCAGTCTTAGCAGTTGAAAAGGAACATACCCGTTTCTCTCGTTTCTTCAGCTTTACATTTCGTACAAGAGAGGAATCCCAGTCCTATTAATATTACGCAGAGTTAATTTCAGTTTAAAACAGAAAGATCAAGAGGTAAGTACATCTTGTAGCAATGTAAAAAGATGGCTAATGCTACACCAACAAAATAAATATTCCTAAATGTAAATGATCATATCACCATAATAAGACTGCCTCTCCATTATCATTTTATATCCCCTAGAAGCCAATTTCCTGGCAAATGGCCAGAACAGAAGAAACAGTAACATCAAAAAATTAAATTGTTTAAAGTAATAAAAATATAATGCAGTGTTGCCCTGCACTGGTAAAACCTCTGTGTTTGCTAAAGAAACACTACTATTGTTTCTATAAATAAGCTGCTGTGTAGCAATGGGGGCAGCCATTCAAAGGAGAAAAGGCTCAGGGTACACAGCAGATAAACTCTGTAGAACATAATGGAGTTATCTTTTATCCACTATTTATGTGATCGTAACTTTGTAATGAAGCCGTTTTTGTAAATATGCATGCACTTGCACTAAATGACTAGTGAAACTGGGGAGTAGGGAATGTGCATTGATCAGACTGCGCTCTTTTGTATGTTTGTAGTTAATGTGACCAGATCAGTCAGACTTGAGTTGTACTTATGTATTTTAATTGGCTTTGTAGTGCTCCCACAACCCCCACTTTGTGTGTATTGGTTTAAATTGGAGACTGTGAGGAGCAGGTGTTTGCCTTTTAGGAACAATGAACAGTTTTGGTAGAAACTTTAGCTCATGTGATGGACTGTCTCCAATAAAAAAAACAAAAAACATCCTGTTTAGCATTCAAAGGAAGAGACAGCATGTGTCCCTCTGATATATTTAAAAAGAATCAGGGGGCTGAGATCAGTTTGCTTCACTGCCAGGAAGCACAGCGGGCGTCTCTCAAAGTAAATATCTCCAGGGATGGGCACACACAAGAAAATGTATTTTCCTGAGAGGACTTGGGACAGATTGCAGTACTGCACTGTGCATTATACTCTTAGAAAACAACAAACAAAAAGGTTTGATTCCAGCTAGGGACCCGACTGTGAAAATTATCCAGTTTTTCATATATTCCTCTCTTACGTACACCAACTGGTGGAGTGCATTAGGGCAGAGACACACGTGGAGAGTGACTATCTTCCTGAATTGCCTTCCCGTCGGCTACAATCTAAATCGCCGATGGGATGGCACTCTGAGTGCTTCGTTTTCCAAAGTCGTCCTCACGAGGAAACGTCATGCGACTTCAGAAAACGAAGCACTCAGTGTGCCATCCCGCCGGCGATTTAGATTCTAGCCGGTGGGAAGGCAGTTTAGTCACCCGTAGAAGAGGTGACTAAATCTCCCCGAATCTCCACGCATGTCTCTGCCATTAGATCAATACAAGCAAAGGCTATGGCAAAGCCAAACAATATGACTTTAATTAAAAACATTTTATTCAAATTTAAAAAAAAAAAAAAAAAAGAGAAGCCAGGTTGGATATACTCCCCAACTGCAAACACAACCCTGTGTCTTTAGTGATAATGCCTATGACTTCTTACCAAAGAGTCTTCAGTTTTGTCAAAGCTGATGTCGGAGAGGATGGAAGCAGATTCATCTATTGTTGAGAGCCTGTACAAATGTGTGGAAAAGGTGGGATCAGTATATGCATTGGTAAATAAAATGTAGTGCACATCTAGATTCTGCCTCTTGCCACATCAAAATTATTTTATCATAAGCAAATACTACTCATGAGCTATGCGCAACATGGAAATCTTTAAAGGAGAAGGAAAGGTTAAAAGTAAGTAAGCTTTAGAAGAAATGTCTATATAAATACACCAGTAAACCCTCAAATTGATGCCGCTTTGAGTCCTGAAACAGCATTTCTTTCCTTCTATTGTGTACACATGGGCTTCTGTAGGAGAGCTTCTAGAGCCGTTTACTCAGGTATGGTACAGCATTCTACAGAATAAATAATGTTCCAGCTTGCACTATTGTGGCTAATCTATTGGCAATAAACTGTCTTGTAGCTTTCTTTGTATTAGATGAACTCTGACAGAGCTCTAATCCACATGTTTCAGTAATAATAGTGGACACTGGCATCCAAATTTTAATGGGGGGGGGGGGAAAATGGTCAACGGTATTGTTCACTTAGCTCAGGATCAGCCTAGGAAACTGCCACGTGCACCCAGACAGTTGTTAGGTCCTATGTTTTGGACAGCTGGGAGATCTTGAGGGCAACTGGACAGCACAGTTTGCATTTCCTACATTTGTGGGGGTGGGGGGGGAATAGCTTTCTGTTACTGCAATATAGAACACTGAAATTTCAGGTCCTCCAATTCAACTGCATTATTAAAAACATTTAAAAAAGTTAGTAAGATAGACAAACGGACATTTAGAACGCAAAGTAATATTTCTAGACAGCTGAAGCAAATAAATAGTATGCATTTAGCTGCTAAACACACCATTGTTGCGAGATTCATTTAGACATTACAAGCTTTTAGTTTACCTCCTAGTGCCATTGCCATCAGCAGACATTTGAGTCCTGTTGTTGAGAAAAGCTAAAGCACTTCTTTGCTGTTCACTGAGCTGAATACTGCCAGATGGATCACACATAAGCAGTTCCCGTATCAGCTGTATCTGCCGCTCCTAACATAAGACAAAGCAGGTGTTATTAGCACAGGTTGATGACTGCGCAACTCCCCAAAATCTCACACATGCCCCCTATCTCACCAGCTTTTCACATTCAGCCTCTGCACGCTGCCTCCTCTTGATCTCCACATCCACCTGATTGCGTGCATGCTTTAGCTTAACTTCTAGCGCACTGCGCTCCGTTTCAGTCTTCATGAGCATTTCTTTATTTTTCATCAGTTCATGCTCTGATCTTTGCCATTTCCTCCGAAAGTCTTCAAAATTCTTAGCCAGCTGAATAAACTCTAAGGAATAAGGAGAAAGAAAAGATTGATCCTTAACATTCAGAAAGAGAATGACAACTCCACTTATAAACAAAACCACACATGAACTGTGCCCAGGGCTACACTGTCAAACGAGAGTGCTTTAAGTTCCAAATCAATTGCTCTCCAGGACGAAAGTCTTGAATTTTAGTGTTCTAGCATTTCCAATTAAATTTACTCTCATATTAGGATGTCTACCTCATATAAACTAGACAGCAATGCAATATAGATTTACTTTAACTGTAAAATATCAGTTTACAATTCTCATTTGGAAAATTTCCTGAAATTAATAGTAAGACATTTCAAATAAAAAAGTCTGGTACAGGAAGCTAGAATGCTACGGAGTGGTACTATACTGTATTTCAATGGGTTTTACCCTGTTGCTCATTCCAACACAAATTATTGACCCCATCCCTTGCAGGTTTTATAAAATATCAACATACGCTGCCTGACTGTGTTAGGACAACTAAAATTAAGAAAAGCTATTTTGCAACATGTTTAAAAAAATGTATATAACACAGCAAATCTATCTAGACTTACCGGTAGATCCAAAATGTTCTGGTGCCCAGTTTTGAATTTATGAGGCAACACTACTCATTACTTTGATCAGTACTGTCAAACTTCTTTATTAAAAAAAAAAAAAAAATGCCATGTGGCTGGAAAATTACTTGAATTAAGACATTAAATAAGAAAGTTAAAGGGATTCTGTCATGATTTTTATGGTGCTTTTATTTCTAAATTACACTGCAATTAATTCATTCTACAATATAACATTTCTTTTCTGAACCAGCAATTTTTTTTAATTCATTATATTGGTGTGTAGGCAGCCATCTCAGGTCATGTTGCCTGGTCATGTGCTTTCAGAAAGAGCCAGCACTTTCTGGCAGGCTGTTGTTTCTCCTACTTAATGTAACTGAATGTGTCGCAGTGGGACCTGGATTTTATTATTGAGTGCTGTTCTTAGATCTACCAGGCAGCTGTTATCTTGTATCAGGGAGCGGTTATCTGGTTACCTTCCCATTGTTGTTAGGCTGCTGAGGGCACTTCAACTTGCAGTATAGCAGTAAAGAGTGAATGAAGTTTATCAGAGCACAAGTCACATAACTGAGGGCTCCTGAGAAACTGACAATATGTCTAGCCCCATGTCAGATTTCAAAATTAAATATAAAAAAAAAAATCATTTTGCTCTTTTCAAAAATGGATTTCAGTGCAGAAGCAGCACTATTGACGAATGTGTTCTGAAAATTTTTTTTTCCCATGACAGTATCCCTTTACGGTTGACATGCAGAGAGAGAACAATGCTTTGATCTTGGATGCATACTTACGTGGCTCTATACCCTCATTTAGTCCATCCACTTGCCGCATTAATTGCTCAAAGAGATTGCGTAGGTTCATCAGGTTTGTCGCCATCTTCCTGCAAAGCATTGTCAGTCCGTAAATAAAAAAATAAAAATAAAAAAAGATATAAATCACAACTTTACTTGCTACCTGTACACACGGGCAAGATTCCTTTGAAATATTTAGCATGTGTGTTACTCAACGTATTTACTTTAGCAAGAACAGCTGCTTATACCCATCTCCCATAGAGTCAAATTTAAGCAAATTAATTCCAATCTTTAATATCTAGAGATATATCTCTATCTATCTATATATACACACACACAAAAACCATGAATATCTTGTAAATTATATCCTTATAAACGGTGAGTTCTGATGTCATTAGTGATACAACGGTGAGTTCTGATGTAATTTTTGTCACATGAAATTTGTGTATTATAATAAATAAAAGTACCCCCAGTAGCAAATTATGAGAATATTAGAAGTGACCTCGGAGTTCCATGACCTGTATAAAAACATGTGGTCATGAAAATCCTCGGTAACTATATATATGTATATATATTTTTTTTTTTCTTCCCTGGAATAAAAAAAAAGTAAGTTTTACTTGATCCCAACTGTATGAATCCATACTGGTGGCAAACAAATCCTATTGGGTTTTTTTCATGTTTCAATGTTTTTAGTAGACTTAAGGTATGGAGATCGAAATTATGGAAAAATTCCTTCATCAGAAAAAAACCCAAGTCCCGAGAATTCTATATAATAGATCCCAGGCTTGGACTGGCAACCTGTGGGTTCTGGCATATGCCAGAGTGACTACTGAAAGATGCCATAGTGGGGTGGTGGGGGCGGTTCTGTGTACTTGGAATGCCAGGGCCTATTTTGACACCCAGTTAAGACCCGATCAACCCTATATCTGTACAACAAACAAGTAATTATCTCTACATCCTAGTCAGTTCAGAAAAGTCAGAATAGGTAGACATCTTGCACAGAAAAGATAACAGTGGGCAAATGAATATTTTGAAGCCTACAGTAAATTTGGTTAAAAAAAATTCTAATACAGCAAGTTATCCGGAATGGGGTTTTCCAGATAAGGGATCTGCAATTTGTATCTTCATATCTTACATCTACTAGAAAATGATTCATTAGATCTTTGTCAGGATCAAGAACAAGGAACTGCTGTATTACATAGAAATATTTTCTGAGATAGAGTAATAAACACAAATGCAAGAGTTTATAGATACATCAAGTACAAAAGACAAACTGCGACACCACTACTCACATAAAAGCCTTAGCACAGTTGAAATCCTTAACACAAAAGCAATGTCCCGAGTCGATATATTAAACTAAAGAAAAACTGCCAGTTTAAATTTATTAAAAATCCCAGAAATGTTCACAACTGCATACACATGCAGTCACCCAGCTAATTTAATCAACTGAATTGTAATTTACAAAATCTAGCTGTTAAAATAACAAAAAATAAATTAGCAGTCATATCATATTACATTTGGATAATCTTATGTGCAAGCACCAAATACTCCTCAAAATTTTGCCCTGAACCAAGCAAATATTGCAGTTTGCGCATGTAAACATTCTTGTTCCGGACTCTGAAAAGTCATTACTGGCTGCAGTGTGATAGCCAGCCTAGCAACCATGATTTGAATAAGAGACTGAAATATGAATAGGAAAGGGCCTGAATAGAAAGAGGAGTAATAAAAAGTAACATCTGTTGCCTTACAGAGCATGTTTTAGGTGGGGTGCGTGACCCCCATTTGAAAGCTGGAAAGAGTCAGAAGAAGGCAAATAATTACAAACTAATAATAATAATAATAATAATAATGAAGACCAATTAACAAATTTCTTAGAACAGGCCATTCGGTGAACCGCCCCTTTAAATGCCCTTGCAGACTATTAGATGTGGGTGAAACAACTTACAAATTCAAAGGGGAACTCCTCAAAAAAATAAGCTTTTTGAAAAGTAAATATAATTTCAAGCATCTTTGCAATATACATCAATTAAAAAATATGCAGACTTTTTGATTTTTAATTTGGAACAGTTCCCTAAGCCAAGCCCCCTAAGCCAAGCCCCCTGCTGATCTGTCTGACTACTTTGCTGAGCTGGCTGACTACTGTTACTTTGTATCAACAGCCAGCTGTCCTCAGCCTGCATCCTCCAAACCCCACAATTCCCTGCACATGCGATTTCAATAAGGAACATGACAGCGAGATGCATTGTGGGTTATGTAGTTCCTGCATGCTGTCTGTAAGCTGTGGAGAAGTTGTTACAATTTGTAACATCAGTGTTTAGTCCCTCCTTCCCAGCCAGGATTTCAAATGATGCAGAAAGAGAAGAACTGTTAAACAGCTGGATTTCAGCATAGAAAATGGCATTTATTCATACTTTTTGAAGAAACAGGTAACTGTGATGGCTTTATTATGGGTTTCTGTGTTATGTGGCCTCTATCAATTTTGGTTTGGAAGCCGGAGTTCCCCTTCAAGGAAAGAAACTGAAAACATAAACCCACTGTAACATGTGATGAACTAGAACTCCCAATAGCAGCACATTTTCACACAGCCAAACACAAAGCTAGTGAATTAAAGGGATACTGTCATGGGAAAAAATGTTTTTTTCAAAATGAATCAGTTAATAGTGCTGCTCCAGCAGAATTCTGCACTGAAATCCATTTCTCACAAGGGCAAACAGATTTTTTTATATTCAATTTTGAAATCTGACATGGGGCTAGACATATTGTCAATTTCCCAGCTGCCCCAAGTCATGTGACTTGTGCTCTGATAAACTTCAATCACTCTTTACTGCTGTACTGCAAGTTGGAGTGATATCACCCCCTCCCTTCCCCCCAGCAGCCAAACAAAAGAACAATGGGAAGGTAACCAGATAACAGCTCCCTAACACAAGATAACAGCTGCCTGGTAGATCTAAGAACAGCACTCAATAGTAAAAATGTCTCACTGAGACACATTCAGTTACATTGAGAAGGAAAAACAGCAGCCTGCCAAAAAGTATTTCTCTCCTAATGTGCAGGCACAAGTCACATGACCAGGGGCATCTGGGAAATTGACAAAATGTCTAGCCCCATGTCAGATTTCAAAATTGAATATAAAAAAATCTGTTTGCTCTTTTGAGAAATGGATTTCAGTGCAGAATTCTGCCAGAGCAGCACTATTAACTGATGTGTTTTGAAAAAACTTTTTTTTCCCATGACAGTATCCCTTTAAAGAGGTGGTTTACTGTTAAGTTAAAGGGATTCGGTCGTGATTTTTATGGTGTAGTTTTTATTTCTAATTTCCTCTATTTACAATGCAAACATCTACCAGAGAGTGGTTATCTAGTTACCCCCCCCCCCCCCCGTGTTCTGTTAGACTGCTCGGTGACAGGATAGAAATAAATAGCACGGTGGGTGAAGTAAACAGCTATTATGCTTAAAGGGTGGTTCACCTTTCAGTTAACTTTTCGTTTGTTACAGAATGGCAACAATTCTAAGCAACTTTCAATTGGCCTTCATTTTTTTCTATATAACCTTTGAATTACAGGTATGGGACCCGTCATCCGGAATGCGGTTTTCAGATGTTTTCCAGATAACGGATCTTTTTTTTCATAATTTGAATCTTCATACCTTAAGTCTGCTAGAAAATCATTTAAACATGAAATATAAACCCAATAGGCTGGTTTTGCTTCCATAAAGAATTAATTATATCTTTGTTGGGATCAAGTATGAGTTACTGTTTTATTATTACAGAAAAAAAAGGACATTTTTAAAAATTGGGATTTGGAAAAGTGACAGCCTTTCCGTAATTTGGAGCTTTCTGGATAAGGGATTTCCAGATAATGGATCCCATACCTTATTTTTCTTCGTATAAAAACTCTTTCAATGGGGGTCACTAGACCCCATCTAAAAAACAAAAATGCCCTGTGAGGCTAAATACAATATGTATTGCCATTACTACTTTTTATTACTCATCTTTCTATTCAGGCCTCTCTTATTCATATTCCAGTCTCTTGTTCAAATCAGTACATGGTTGCTAGGGCAATTTGGACTGTAGCAACCAGATAGCTGAAATTGCAGGCTGGAGAGCTGCTGAATAAAAATGAAAAACTGCAAATTGTTTTAGAACACCACTCTCTACATCATACGAAAAGTTAATTTAAAGGTCAACAACCCCTTTAAGGTTCCAGTTCATGATGGAAACCCTAAGCTGAGATGGGGAGGTCTGAAAGTTCTGTAAAAAATGGGATGCACTGGATAAATACAGCTGTGTCTTAATAAAGATATATACCCATTTGGTTATGTTTATCGTTTTCCGCTGACAATTGTTACTTGAAGGTCCTAAATCGGTTTTGCCAACCTGACTGCCCCTTCTCAAGCTGTGGGGATCAAATTGGTAATGTAAAAAAAGCATCAGGCGGATACTTTTATAACAAAACTACAAAATAATGTTATGGTAGTTAAAAAAAAGGTTCTATTTCTGAGGCGAGTATTCCTAAGGCTAGTGGGAGACAACGGCCTGCAGAGAAACAAAGGCCAAGAATCCGCTCCTCCGCTTTCTATGCTCCAGAAACATGGTCTCATCCCGGGTGCAGACAGACTGAGCGGATATCTGAGCTGAAACACAAGATTTTGAATTTAGTGCTAAAATCCTCCACGTCTGCCTGTACCCGGGATTAGGCAATGTTTCCTGGTACATGCAGAGCAGCAGCAATGAAGAGAAGATACAGTGTCTGCATTTTACTGAGCAGGTCAATGTACAGGCAAACCATTTCTTTATCTATTGTTTATTCAGGGCTTCCCTGAGTAGCTCATAAGGTACATACAGATTATAATAAATGAATACAAGTTTTTAAAAATGATTTCCTTTTTCTCTGTGATAATAAAACAGTACCTTGTACTTGATCCAAACCAAGATATAATTAATCCTTATAGGAAGCAAAACCAGCCTATTGAATTTAATGTTTACATGATTCTCTGGTAGACTTGATCCAAATTACAGAAAGATCAGTTATCCGGAAAACCCCAGGTCCCGAGCATTGTGGATAACCGGTCCCATACCTGTACATGAAAATCTTTTCACCAAAGCTCCAAATATATATAGGACAGGGCATTAGCCTTGACCACAAGTTTCACTATAATCTTCAAGAATCGAGGAAAATAAGATTTCTGCTGTACCTGCACCCAAAAGCCACCGCTCTAAGCAATAGCTAGTTTTATATAGTGACTAAAGTCCCCCCTTTTGAAAAAATATTAGGATATTATAATTTACCAAGGAGTTCCATGACCATATAAAAGCACAAGGCAGAGTGTTTTTATACAGGTCATGGAACTCCGAGGTCATTTCTAATATCTTCATATTTTGCTACAGGGGGTACTTTATTTATTATAATACACAAGTCTCAGTGAGTCATGTGATAAATGACATCAGCAAGCTCCATTTATATAGTGAATAAAGTACCCCCTGTAAAATATAAGGTTATTATAAGTTACCGAGGAGTTTCATGACCATATAAAAACACGAGGCCGAAGGCCGAATGTTTTTATACAGGTCATGGAACTCCAAGGTAACTTCTAATATCCTCGTATTTTGCAACTGGGGGTACTTTATTTATTATAATACACACGTTTCATTGAGTCATGTGACAGCAATGACATCAGAACTCACCGTTTATAAGGATATCATTTACAAGATATTCATGGCTTTTGTGTATTATATATAACTTATTGCCTGGTGTTTATAGAACAAACATTTTTTCCAGGTTGCTGCATAGATTTTCTAGCATTCACATCAGTCCCTGTTTCAGTGGAGCTTACAATCTACCACATTCCCACAAAGTAGTGATGTGGCTGATGTACAGTGAAGTCTCTACCTGCTCATCTAGGGTTGCCACCTTTTCTGGACAAAAATACCGGCCTTCCTATATACTTATCTTTTTTCCCTATTAATAACATTGGGATCAACCATCATTTTTACCGGCCATGCCTGTAAAATACCGGCAAGGTGGCAACCCTACGCTCATCGGATGCATTTGGGGGTGAACAAAGCAGACTCCATGCTTGCACCGCTGCTGCATTCTGTCCACAGTCATCTTGTGCAATGACAGCAGGTTTGTGGTGGAAGAAGCAGCAGAAGCTAAACACACCAGCATCTGTATAAGGAGCATGGTTGCCATGTCTAATTTCCAAAACCAACCCTCAACTAGCCAAGAGGCACTTCAAAAGTAGCCCAAAAATAGCACAATACGTGCAGTGAAAAAAATCTAAAAAAAAATAAATGAATATATGTAAAAATAAGCCTTTTTAAATTTTACATTGTTTCACAAATTTTCCCATGTAGCTAAATGGGACAGATTGGCCCATCACCAGGAGTGTAACTAAAGAGTGGGGCCCAGGTGGTATAGGGGTCGCATAAGGCCATAATACACATATAATTTCAATAAATATTGGTAAAACAGGTCAACCTCTAGACACTTTGATGGCCAACAGATTTTCGCCCCAAAACTGTCTGAAATTGAGGAAAGTCACCGGAAAACGCAATAATGCTGAGGAGTGACGGGAGACTGAGGTACAGAGCCCAAAATCTGGTAACTGCCGACTTCTACACAAGTCAGTCCCATTGCATGCTGGGTATTGTAGTCTTACATTAAACTTGGCAGATGGCAAATTGTTAAACAAAAACAACATTACCCAACATGCATTGGGAGACACATTACAACGAGAAAAAAAAAAAAAAAACTTTGGCTGGTTTCCAAAGTACAAACCAGCCAAAGGCCCAAAACATTGCCCAAATCTGTACCTTGGCTAGTTTGTACTTTCAAAGCCCACCTGGGCTTTAAATTAGTAGCCCAATTTAGCTGGAAACCCGCCAACCATGATAAGGAACAATCATAAATTTCCAGGGAAACGCATACTTTAAAGGAAAACTATACCCCCAAAATTAATACTTAAGCAACAGATAGTTTATATCAAATTGAATGACATATTAAAGAATCTTACCAAACTGGAATATATATTTACATAAATATTGCCCTTTTACATCTCTTGCCTTGAACCACCATTTCGTGACTCTATCTGTGCTGCCTCAGAGATCACCTGACCAGAAATACTACAACTCTAACTGTAACAGGAAGAAGTGAGGAAGCAAAAGGCAGAACTCTGTCTGTTAATTGGCTCATGTGACCTTACATGTGGTTTGTATGTATGCAAAGTGAATCGTACGATCTCAGGGGGCAGCCCTTATTTTTTAAAATGGCAATTTTCTATTTATGATTACCCAATGGCACATACTACTAGAAAAGTATATTATTATGATAATGGTTCATTTACATGAAACAGGGTTTTACACATAAGCTGTTTTACTCAGTGTCTTTTAATAGAGACCTACATTGTTTGGGGGGTATAGTTTTCCTTTAAGACTTCTCAAGGAACCATGACTGGTTTTATTTAAAATTGTATTGCTTCCCCCCACTAGATCCTGTTACATGTTTATCTACCTGTCTGCAAACAGTGAGGCAGATGTACACATTCAAATATATTACAGGTATGGGATCCCTTATCTGGAAACCTATAATCCAGAACAGTAAACTCCAATAGAAGCAAATAAAGTTTTTTTTCTGTAATAAGAACAGTAGATCATGCTTGATGGTAACCAAGCTGCATGGATCTATACTGAAGGCAAAACAAGCCAAATTACAGGTAGATCCCTTATTCAGAAAGCCCCAGGTCTGGATAATAGATCCCATTCCTGCACTACATGGGGTCAGGTGGGAGGGAGGCATTGCAAGAATGTTGGGGGGACTGTTCGGTAGGGATTACATGAATTAAGGATGTACGTGCAACCCCCCTAAAGTTATGATCTGCAACTCCCAGCAGCATGCTAGGGGGTGCAGGGAGTTGTTGCAGCCTGTAGTCAGACATGTAAAACCATTGTTCAGTAATCCCACTGGATCCCTCACCCCCTCAGGTTCCCCTATAATAGAGAGGTCCCAGGACAGACGTCAGCTCATTAAGATAATAAGATATAAAGAGAACGTCATCTAAATACAAAGACACTTTCCCTTTAAGCCCCATTCATTTAACAAGCAGCACATCTCTCTGCAGGGCCTCGAATCCCCGCAACACAATTATCTACGGCTGTTCCCCAATCCATGTACAAAACACTACCCGGTTATAAGAACCCCGACCATTTAACCCCAAGCAAAGACCCCGAAAACGTACGTGCTGTTTCTCCGGTCACGCTTGTCGCCAGCGCTTCTAATGGCACGGGAAGCCGGATCCGTACAATCTCGAGTCTCTCTCCAGCTTCCGCTCAATTTGCTATTCACAACCGTTTCCTCCCAACGCCTCGCGCCCAAGTTTGAATTTTTAGCACCGCCCCGCCGGCCTGTTACCTAGGCAACGCGGCGAAGAACTAGGCGTCCAGAAGGGCAGAGTCTCATTGGCTAAGGCTAATAAGCTTAATGCTTAGGCAAAACAGTATCATACGAGAATGTCTTGCTGCTTAGCTCGTAGAGGAAACAGGATGTGCGATTTTTGGCTAGGGAGGATGTTTTGGCATAAACCTAGTAGTATAATTTTTTCAGTGTGAGGCTTTTACGACACACACATGCGGCAATATATTTGAAATAAAGCGACAGAGGCGAATGTAGTTCACTGCCACACGGTGCTATCGTACCACGGGTACTTGGCTCATTCCACTTTAGCTCACTTGAAGGGGTGCTTCACCTATAGAGTGGCTACTTCTAAGCAACTTTGTAGTATTCATTTTTCTTCTTCAAAATCTTTCCAGCTTTTAAATAGGGGGGGTCACTGACCCCTAGGGTGTGGCCCGTAAAAATGATGGTTGATCCCAATATGGTTCACCTTGAAGATAACTTTTAACATCTTATAGAATGGCCAACTTTTCAATTGGTTTTCATCATTTATTTTTAATAGTTATATAATTATTTGCCTTTTTCTTCTGACTCTTTGCAGCTTTCAAATGGTCGTCGCTGACTAGGGTTGCCACCCGGCCGGTATTTTACCGGCCTAGCCCGGTAAAATACCTGGAAAGTGAGATAGACTGGCTCCAGTCTATCTCACTTTCTTGGATGTTGCCAATTTGCCAGGTGCGGAGTCTGGCTGACTGAGGGCCACCACGAGGATAGATGCGGACCAGTCGCGTGTGAGTAATAAATACGGTAAAATACCTGCCAAGGCCGGGGCCAGTATTACAAATTTACCGGCAATGTAGCTGCTGGTAAATTTGTAATACAATTAAAAGGAGCCCTCGGCCTGCCCCCCATCCCCTGGAACATCCCCTGGAAAATCCCCTGGAACTTACCTTTTCTCTTACTTCTTCTAGCGTCCGTGTCGTGGCCCGCCCCTTTTGATGTCATGACCCGCCCCTTTGTGCCCCCGCCCTCCAGCGGCCGGTAAAAGATTTTTAAAAAGGTGACAACGCTATCGCTGACCCCCTCTAAAAAGCAAATGCTCTGTAAGCCTACAAATGTATTGTTATTCTTACTTTTTATTACTAGCGAATCAAAAAGAAAAAGTATGTCCCATAAGTTGCACCTTCCCCCTGACTCAATCTGAAAGTCCCAAAAATTATAAAACGTAACTTTTACTTCTAGTAAATTAAAATAAACCGAAAATACATTTTAAAAGAAAGATTAGGAGAGAAAAGCTGTTATGTCTATTATTGTCCTCATGTATTATAGTGTGTATGATTCTGAGGTAATATGTTGTTTCAAACCGCGGATATCACCAACGTGATTAACTTAGCATTCTTAGCATTCTGGTGCTTATAATAATATCAAGAAAGAAGAAAGAACAG
Organism: Xenopus laevis; assembly: GCF_017654675.1. Taxonomy (NCBI): domain Eukaryota; kingdom Metazoa; phylum Chordata; class Amphibia; order Anura; family Pipidae; genus Xenopus; species Xenopus laevis. Next base: position 156,849,443 of record NC_054373.1, read on the forward strand.
GCTGGCACACGTAGCAAATTAAACCGAGGTCCTACCCCTGGTGTGTTTATTGCGTCACACAACATTTCGGAGGGTGTTCCCCCTTCGTCAGGTCAGCTTATAATAATATCCCCACAGATGCCGCTAACACAGCAACTCAACTGGAGTTATTAACTGTGGGCAATGAGAAGTTAATGGTTAACTTTTTAAATTGTTAGGCAGGGAAACAGGGTACTTTAGGTCTGGGGTGAATGGGCGGAAGGGCAGGCGGGTAAAGGGTGATCTATGCGCCGCAAGCAGCTGCATATCTGCTGTTACTAGCTTTTCGCACACTGGTTCTGGGGAGACTGAAGGAGAAGGGTGGTGTGGGAAGGTGCCTTGCGCTGCTGCTCTCTCTCTGGCCGGCATCGGTTGAACTCTCCACTAATATCCCACAAATTGGTGCGCATTTGGAGTGAGCGGTGCGGTCTCAAGTTAGGGGACAGTACCATTAACTTCTCATTGCCCACAGTTAATAACTCCGGTTGAGTTGCTGTGTTAGTGGCATCTGTGGGGATATTATTATAAGCACCAGAATGCTAAGACTGCTAAGTTAATCACGTTGCTGATATCCGTGGTTTTAAATAGAGATGTCGCGAACTGTTCGCCGGCGAACTTGTTCGCGCGAACATCGGGTGTTCGCGCTCGCCGGAAGTTCGCGAACGTCGCGCGACGTTCGCCATTTTGGGTTCGCCATTGTTGGCGCTTTTTTTTGCCCTCTCACCCCAGACCAGCAGGTACATGGCAGCCAATCAGGAAGCTCTCCCCTGGACCACTCCCCTTCCCTATAAAAACCGAAGCCCTGCAGCGTTTTTTCACTCTGCCTGTGTGTGCTGAAGAGATAGTGTAGGGAGAGAGCTGCTGCCTGTTAGTGATTTCAGGGACAGTTGAAAGTTTGTTGGCTAGTAATCGTTTTGATACTGCTCTGTTATTGGAGGGACAGAAGTCTGCAGGGGTTTGAGGGACATTTTAGCTTAGGTAGCTTTGCTGGCTAGTAATCTACCTTCTACTGCAGTGCTCTGTATGTAGCTGCAGTGGGCAGCTGTCCTGCTTCTGATCTCATCTGCTGACTGCTGCAATAACAGTAGTCCTTGTAAGGACTGCTTTTATTTATTTTTTTGTTGTTTTACTACTACTACTACTACTACTACTACTATAAGAGCCCAGTGCTATTAGTCTAGCAGTGTTGGGGAGTGGGACTGGTGTGCTAATCTGCTGCTCCTAGTAGTTCAGCAGCACCAACTTTAATTTTTTTTTTTAATATTCATTTTTTTTTTATTTTACTTTTTTTTATTTTACTACCGCTGTAGTAGTGTATAAGTTGACCTTTTAGGCATTATTTGCCCTGTAGGCATTATTTGCACACTGTTTTCTTGAACCCGCCATCGAGCTGTGTGACCTTGTTCCCATTCTGTCTAAATATCCATAATATTACCGTCTCCAGAAAAAACACCGGAGTCACTTTTTTCAAGCAGCATTCATATATTTTACGTAATCCGTATCCACCGCTGTAGTAGTGTATACGTTGGCCTTGTAGGCATTATTTGCACACTGTTTTCTTCAACCCGCCATCGAGCTGTGTGACCTTGTTCCCATTCTGTCTAAATATCCATAATATTACCGTCTCCAGAAAAAACACCGGAGTCACTTTTTTCAAGCAGCATTCATATATTTTACGTAATCCGTATCCACCGCTGTAGTAGTGTATACGTTGGCCTTGTAGGCATTATTTGCACACTGTTTTCTTCAACCCGCCATCGAGCTGTGTGACCTTGTTCCCATTCTGTCTAAATATCCATAATATTACCGTCTCCAGAAAAAACACCGGAGTCACTTTTTTCAAGCAGCCATAATATATTTTACGTAATCCGTATCCACCGCTGTAGTAGTGTATACGTTGGCCTTGTAGGCATTATTTGCACACTGTTTTCTTCAACCCGCCATCGAGCTGTGTGACCTTGTTCCCATTCTGTCTAAATATCCATAATATTACCGTCTCCAGAAAAAACACCGGAGTCACTTTTTTCAAGCAGCCATAATATATTTTACGTAATCCGTATCCACCGCTGTAGTAGTGTATACGTTGGCCTTGTAGGCATTATTTGCACACTGTTTTCTTCAACCCGCCATCGAGCTGTGTGACCTTGTTCCCATTCTGTCTAAATATCCATAATATTACCGTCTCCAGAAAAAACACCGGAGTCACTTTTTTCAAGCAGCCATAATATATTTTACGTAATCCGTATCCACCGCTGTAGTAGTGTATACGTTGGCCTTGTAGGCATTATTTGCACACTGTTTTCTTCAACCCGCCATCGAGCTGTGTGACCTTGTTCCCATTCTGTCTAAATATCCATAATATTACCGTCTCCAGAAAAAACACCGGAGTCACTTTTTTCAAGCAGCCATAATATATTTTACGTAATCCGTATCCACCGCTGTAGTAGTGTATACGTTGGCCTTGTAGGCATTATTTGCACACTGTTTTCTTCAACCCGCCATCGAGCTGTGTGACCTTGTTCACATTTTGTCTAAATATTGATAATATTATCGTCTCTAGAAAAACCACTTGAGTTACTTTTTTTCAAGCAGCATTCATATATTTTACGTAATCCGTATCCACCGCTGTAGTAGTGTATAAGTTGACCTTTTAGGCATTATTTGCCCAGTTTTTTTGGCCGCAGCCACTGAAGCACAGAGGCCAGAAAAAATATGCCATATAAATGCTGAAAATAGTCATTTTTTGCCATACGTTGACTCAACGTATATGGCAAAAAATTACTATTTTCAGCATTTATATGGCATATTTTTTCTGGCAACTGTGCTTCAGTGGCTGCGACCAAAAAAACTGGGCAAGCAATGCCTACAAGGTCAATGTATGGCAAAAAATGACTATTTTCAGCATTTATATGGCATATTTTTTCTGGCAACTGTGCTTCAGTGGCTGCAACCAAAAAAACTGGGCAAACAATGTCTACAAGGTCAACGTATGGCGAAAAATTACTATTTTCAGCATTTATATGGCATATTTTTTCTGGCAACTGTGCTTCAGTGGCTGCGTCCAAAAAAACTGGGCAAACAATGCCTACAAGGTCAACGTATGGCAGTTGTTTAAAGAGAACAGTAGATTACTAGCCAGCAAAGCTACCTAAGCTAAAATGTCCCTCAAATCCCTGCAGACTTCTGTCCCTCCAATACAGAGCAGTATCAAGCAGATTACTAGCCAGCAAACTTACTATCATCTGTCCCTGAAATCACTAACAGCTCTCCCCCTACACTATCTCTTCCAAGCACACACAGGCAGATTTTTCAGATACATTTTTGCCCTTGATCCCCCTCTGGCATGCCACTGTCCAGGTCGTTGCACCCTTTAAACAACTTTAAAATCATTTTTCTGGCCAGAAATGTCTTTTCTAGATGTTAAAGTTCGCCTTCCCATTGAAGTCTATGGGGTTCGCGAACCGTTCGCGAACCGCTCGCATTTTTGCGCAAGTTCGCGAATATGTTCGCGAACTTTTTTTCCGACGTTCGCTACATCCCTAGTTTTAAACAACATATTACCTCAGAATCATACACACTGACTGTATAATACATGAGGACAATAATTAAAGCGGTGCTTTAATCATTAATAAACACGTCGTTTGACCCTACCTGGCCGCACCATTCATTGGTTTAACAGTGACTATATGAACTGTGATAATCAATCCAGCATAGAATTTTCACCTACCGTTTATAAGATGACGACCCAGAGTCATAACAGCTTTTCTCTCCGAATCTAACTTTTAAAATGTATTTTCGGTTTATTTTATTACTAGAAGTAAAAGTTACGTTTTATCATTTTTGGGACTTTCAGATTGAGTCAGTGGGAAGGTGCAACTTATGGGACATACTTTTTCTTTTTGATTCACTTATATACCCTGTGACCCTGCACACCACTAACTTGTTTCTGTATCTCAAACAATGGAAGGTGCTACCTATCACTCCTTTGACACACTTTTTATTACTAGTCTTTCTATTCAGGCCTTTCCTATTCATATTCCAGTCTCTGAAAATCAATGCATGGTTGCTAGGATAATTTGGATCCTAGCTACCAGATTGCTTAAATTGCAAATTGAAGAGCTGCCGAATAAAGGGCCGAATTACTCAAAAACCTTACATAATAAAAACCAATTGCAAATTGTCTCAGAATATCAGACTCTACATCATGCTAAAAGTTATCTGAAAGGTGAACCACCGCTTTAATAGGGGAAAAAAGATAAATAAATAGGAAGGCCGGTATTTTTTTTACAGAAAAGTTGGCAACCCTAATGACATCTAAAAGAACAAATGCTCAGTAAGGTTACACATTTATTGTTATTAGGGATGCACCGAATCCAGGATTCTGATTCAGCCAGATCCTTCTGCAAACTGAATCCTAATTTGCATATGCAAATTAGGGGCGGGGAGGGAAATCGCATGACTTTTTTTCACAAAACAAGGAAGTAAAAAATGTTTTCCCCTTCCCACACCTAATTTGCATATGCAAATTCAGATTGGTTCGGTATTCGGCCGAATCTTTCTCGAAGGATTCGGGGGTTCAGCTGAATCCAAAATAGTGGATTCGGTGCACCGCATATTGTTATTGTTACATTTTAATACTCATCTTTCTATTCTATCTCCCATAGACTACATTTTATCCAAATAATCCAAATTTTCTCTGTAATAATAAAATAGTAGCTTGTACTTGATCCAAACTGAGATATAATTAATCCTTATTGGAAGCAAAACCAGCCTATTGGGTTTATTTAATGTTTAAATGAATTTCTAGTAGACTTAAGGCATGAAGACCCAAATTACGGAAAGATCAGTTATCTGGAAAACCCCAGGTCCTGAGCATTCTGGATAACAGGTCCCATACCTGTATCAGTAAATGGTTGCTATGGTAACTTGGATCCTAGCCACCAAATTGCAGAATTGGTATAAAAAGCTAAGAAACTCAAGAAACCAGAAATAATTAAAAAATTGTCTCAGAATATCGCTCTCTCCATCATACTCTATACTAAGAGGCACATTTATCACTCTGATGAAGTGCCAGAAGGGGGCATGAAACGCGTCAGGTGATTCTACATGTCATAGGGTAGGAGTACAACTGCTAAAGATGCCTGTCTGTTGTTTTAATTTCTTCAATAAAGCTGGACAGTGATTTTTATCCAAAGTGTGTGGATTGGCTTTCTCACCCACCTAACCCCCTACATATGATGTCCACTGGATTGGAGACCAGTAAGAGGGAGCCAGCACACTATTAGGATTGGACACAACGAATGAGTGGCCGCGATGTGGACCTGTGAGTTTCCTCTCTCTCTCTATATCCACATTTATCAAAGGTCAAATTTCAAATTCATGTTTGTTTTTTCAAACTTTTTTTTAAACTCCCTTAAATTCAAATATACTCAAAATTCAATTGGGGGATTATTTAAAGGAGAATTCAAGCCTAAAGTTAAAAAAAAAAACCTACCCCCTACCCTACATAGACCCTCCTCCCCCCAGCCTAAGGGGGTTTTTACTAAACAACAAATGCAAAAATCACGAAAAATTCATGATTTTTTTTTTATAAAATCGGACTTTTAAAAAACCCCAATGATGGAAAAGTCTGAATCTGAAAATCCGGCATCTCAGACCTGTCGAGGTTGCATATAAGTCAATGGGAGAATTCCCAATGATTTTTTGATGTGTGCTGGGTTGCGTGCAATACCCCGAAGTTTTCGGGTGAAAATTCACAAAAAAATCATGAAAATCATGAAAATCAGATGGAAAAATCAGAAAAAATCAGATTTTTCCCGCAAAGCAAATTTTCGTGAAATGTAATAATAAATAAGCGTAAAAAACCCGAGAGGATATGATTGGTTTGTAGCAGAAAATATTGAGATAAATTCAGACTTTGATAAATAACCCACAAAGTGTTACCCCAGGCAAATGCCCCTAACTTTTTACTTACCCCTCGGTGCATTTTCAGGCATCGGAGTTCACGGGCGCCATCTTCAGCCGCTTCGGTAATCTTCGGCAATTTTCTTGAGTTTCGGAAAATTGCTCCAATGCCGCATGTGACGCCATGATGGTCTAATGCCGAAGAATTCCGAAGAGAAGAAGATGGCACCCGTGAACTCCGATGACTAAATCTGCACCAAAGAGTAAGTGAAACGTTAGGGGCATTTTCCGGGGTAACACTTAGGCTGGGGGGGAGTAGGGAGTCGTGTCTATGTAGGGTAGGGGGGTAGGCTTTTTTTAACTTTAAGGTTGAATTCTCCTTTAAGAAAAAAATCGAATATATAAAACTCGGACGAATTTTAAAGACACGAAAACTCCCCCCTACAAGTTAAACAAAAATAATTTGTAGCCAGGAACCCTCTACAAGTTAAAAAAATCAATGATGGTCAGGCTTCCCCCACTACAAGTTAAACAAAAATCATTTGTGGCCAGGGTGTCCCCTACAAGTTAAATAAAATTGCTGGCCAGGGTTCCCCAATACTTTACTTACTTCACTAACAGCCCGATTGGTCACCACAGTCTAAAGGTGGCCACACACGGAGAGATCCACTCGTTTGGCGATGTGACCAAAAAAGCGGATCTCTCTCCGATATGCCCACCTTGAGGTGGGCAATATCGGGCTGATCCGATCGTGGGCCCTAGGGCCCAACGATCAGATCCTAATGAATGGGAATGGGGACCGCATCAACGAACATATGCGGCCGCGATCCGACGGGATCTTTTGTCCCATCCGATCGAGATCTGCCCGACTTTCAGGCAGATCTCGATCGGGGAAGCCCGTCGGGGGGCCCCATACACGGGCCAATAAGCTGCCGACTTGGTCTGTCGGCAGCTTTTATCGGCCCGTGTATGGCCACCGTAAATCCCAGTATAGCTGCACAGAGATTGGATGGGTCCAGTATGAACTTCCAGAGACTCACACTTCAGTGACCAATCAGTCGTAAAGAAAAGCTGCATTCATCAGGATGATGCTTCTGAAGTATGCAGCTCTCTGACAGCAGGGGGGCCAGCTGAATAAGTAAGCATGGCTTAGCCCCCCAAGTGACAAAACCCCACAAGGCCGGGACTACTGTCCCTCCTGTGTTGACCCATATTGGTCAGTGACTTTGTGCTAGTGTGAGCCATCAAGGTGCGATCTTTTGGAACTTTCTGCAGCCTTTGGCACGGTAAGCCACCCACCCACTTGTTCTAGACCTCTAAATAATTTAATCTCAGGAAAATCCAGTGATTAAAGGGCAAGTCAACCCCATAACAAAAAAAAATCCCTAAAAAAAGAAAACATAATTCTAAGCAACTTCTCCATACACATTTATTAAAAATGTTCAGTGCTTTTAAGGTTATTTATAAAAACAATTCCTATTGAAAGCAGCATTTGCTTAACTCATGATTGTTAAGGTGGCCATAGATGTAACAATTACGATCTTTCTTGGAAAAGATCTTTCCAAGATTGAGCGTTCGTTTCAATACACACGTGTAGAGCTGAATCGTCAGATATACAGGTAGATATACGGGAAGAAACAATAGAATTCTACCTGTATCTTACGATTCAGCACTAACAATGGCCGATGTTTGGGTCCCTTCAAAGTCACCCGATAAAATTTTCCGTCCAGCCCAATCGACATGCCGACCGATATCCAAGTCTTCTGCCGATATCGGTCGGCTCTTTCTCCACCATACACGCAACGAATATCGGACGAAAATTAGTTTCGTACAATATTATCTATGCGTCTATGGCCACCATTACTCCTTAAACAATGTTAAACGAAAATGCAAATGATCTGCGCAACCTGAAGCCAAAGTACAAGTTAAGAAAAGATAAATACACTGCAATGTGACAGCACTCCAAGGATTTTAAACAGGGTAAAGTGTCATAAAAGACAGGCTTTTGTTGAATCCGAGGTTTCAGTTCCATCATGGAACTTTCATCAGGGAAAAACAGAAACAAGATATATATATATATATATATATATATATATATATGTAACATTTTGTTTTTAAATCTTAGCAAAAAGATACTATTTACTTCAACATTTGGTGATGGGTTCCTCTCAGTCACATGACCATCATGGGGGCGGGCACGAAGCGGTGAGTGACATGTTTTTAGTTATTTATTCTTGGAGGGCTTACTGTGAACAGGGTCTTGATAAAGGTCTTAGAATTAGACCGAAACGTTGACCAGCTCTTTTTTAAATGTAAATTAATAAAAATGAATTTTTAACTTTTTTGCCAAATCCTGGTGTGCATCTTCGTTTTTGCAAACTATATATATATATATATATATATATATATATAGATATATATATATATATAGTGTGATGGTCACTTCCAATGACCCATAGGAACCACCTATGAAATTCTTTAAAGTCACATAATTTTCAGGGTCCAGATTTGCTGTTACTGAAAATTACATATTTAATAAAATTCTGCAAAACGTGCTGAGCTTGCACCAAATTCCAAACACATTCCTATATCTGAAAAAATGTGAACCCTCTTTGTTACGTTCTTATAACCATAGTACAAATAAGTAGCTATGTTATATTTACAGTATATATAACTATTAAAGGGATACTGTCATGGGAAAAAACATTTTTTTCAAGATGAATCAGTTAATAGTGCTGCTCCAGCAGAATTCTGCACTGAAATCCATTTCTTAAAAGAGCAAACAGATTTTTTTATATTCAATTTTGAAATCTGACATGGGGCTAGACATATTGTCAATTTCCCAGCTGCCCCAAGTCATGTGACTTGTGCTCTGATAAACTTAAATTACTCTTTACTGCTGTACTGCAAGTTGGAGTGATATCACCCCCCCCCCAGCAGCCAAACAAAAGAACAATGGTAAGGTAACCAGATAACAGCTCCCTAACACAAGATAACAGCTGCCTGGTAGATCTAAGAACAACACTCAATAGTAAAAACCCATGTCCCACTGATCTTTAGACTCACGTCTGTTTCCAGAGCGCTTAAAGTGTGGCTTTCTGAAGTTGAAGAAGCAATTTCTTTGAATGTGAAGAGGCCAAAATTGCTGGAGATGTTGTCCGACTGTAAAATGGTAGTAGACTTTATGTCCGAAGCATCTATAGATTTGGTGCATTTTACAGCAAGGTCTATGGCGCTTTCAGTGGCGGCAAGGCAAGCTCTTTGGTTAAAACCCTGGGCAGCAGAAACAGCCTCAAAAACCAATCTTGCCGTCTGAAGGTGAGATGCTTTTTGGAGAAAGATTGGACACAATAATTAAAAAAGTCTCAGGAGGGAAGAGTGTTTTTCTTCCTCAAGAGAGAAGAATAAAGAGAGGAAGATATGACTTTTTCAAGGGAGAAGGATAAGTCGTTCAAGACTTCTAGTCAATATAAGCCTGGAAGGGAATACAACAGACAAGCCTCTTGGAGAGCAGGACGTCAGAATACAAGGGGTAACCCTAAAAGATCTGGTGGTTTCTCTTCCTCCTCCTCAGCAGCGCAGCAACAATGAGGATGTCTCGGCCCAGAGGAGAATAGGAGGCAGGCTGTCTCGGTTTGCTCGAATCTGGGCCAGGAGCGTACAAGATCGCTGGGTCTGCGACACAGTGAAAAAAGGTTTTCGTTTGGAGTTTTCAAGAGTTCCAAGAAGGGACCATTTTTTAATTTCAAAATTCAGAAAAACGGAAGAGATCGGAGTCATGGTCCAGGAGTATATGGATCGATTGAAAAAGAGAAAGGGGGTTTTACTCAAGGCTATTCCTATTAAGAAAGGCTTCAGGAGCTATGAGGCCAGTTCTGGATATGAGGAGTTTAAACAACTACCTACAAAAAAGAAAATTCAAGATGGAATCATTGGCATCAATTGTTCAAGCGGTCACAGTACATAGATTTAAAGGATGCATACTTTCACGTTCCAGTTTGCAAAGAGCACAGAAGGTATTTAAGTTTTGCGGTAGAAGATGTTCACGTCCAGTTCAAATGTCTTCCTTTTGGCCTGTCACAGTCCCCGAGAGTGTTCACAAAAGTCCTGGTCACTCTGTTAGCAGAACTAAGAAAAGAGGGGATATCGGTATTTCATTATCTCGACGATATGTTAGTGACGGCAAGAACAAAGGTGGAAGCAGAGGCTCACACAAAGAGAGTTCTTATATCTGCATGGCTGGATTGTAAACAAGGAAAAAAGCAATCTTTGTCAAGCAAGCAAGGAGGCACAAGAAGTATGAAATTGCAGGAAGAAACAGAGCCTATTTTTCAGTGGGCAGAACAATGGCTGATAGATCTGTCAGCAGTACATCTACCTGGTGTGGAAAACAAGAAAGCAGATTTTCTGAGTCGAAGTGTTATAGACCCCGAAGAGTGGAGTCTACATGGAGATATATTTCAAAACATAGTGGAGTTCCAGATGTAGATGTCATGGTGTCTGCCGAAAACAGAAAATGTTGCAGGTTTTTTTCCAGACGAAGATGCGGTAGCCCCAGACGGCAAGATTGGTCGAAAGATTTCATCTATGTATTCCCACCAATTCCTCTCATTTGGAAAGTTCTGAGAAAGAGCAGATGCAATAGTGGTGGTTCCGTTTTGGCCAAGAAGACCATGTTTCCACTTCTTTACAGGTTAACCTTGGGGGAACCCATAAAGATTCCGAAGTTTCCAGGTTGGCTGTCGCAAGGAATATTCCAGCTCCAGATGGAAAACAACCTTTCCTTGATGGCCTGGAGTTTGAGAGGAGAAGGTTGAGAGGTCTAAACTTGAAAGACAAAGTAATAGAGTTCCTGCTAAAATCAAGAAAATTATCTACTTCATCCCAATACTATAAGATCAGGGAGAAGTTTGTACAATCTACAACAGCAGCAGGTCAGGACCCTTGTTCTCCTACAGCCTCTATAGTGGTAGATTTTCTTTTTTCTGGTTATGAGAAAGGTCTACAGATGAGTACTCTCAGGGTACAAGTTTCAGCTATTTCTGCACTAACCAGAATATCCTGGGCCCGAGATACGTTGGTCCAAAGTTTTTTCAATGCCCTCATGAGAAATATTCTCCTCCTTGGGATTTACCTTTTGTATTGGACACACTAACCAAGCCACCCTTTGAGCCACTAGAAGAGAGTTCATTGTGGAATCTAACGCTAAAAGTAGTTCTGTTAGTTGCAGTAATGTCAGCATGTAGGGTGGGTGAGCTAACTGCACTATCTTCCGTGGAGCCATTTACAGTTTTCTTCAAGGATAAAGTAGTGCTTAAGCCCGCTTTCAAATTTCTACCAAAAGTAGTATCAAAGTTCCATATGGATTTGGAATTGTCTCTTCCCTCTTTTTGCCTATCACCAAGGTCGGAGAAAGAAAAACAGTGGCATATGCTTGACTTGGTCAGAGCTCTCACTATTTTCTTAGAGAGAACAAGGACATGGAGAATATCTGAGCATTTGTTTGTTATTCCATTCTGATTCAGAAAAGGGGAAGCTCCTTCTAAGAAAACAGTTAGTTCCGGGATTGTAGCAGCTATTGCAAAAGCGTACAACTTGGCAGGCAGGAAGGTGCCCCAGGGGTTGAAGGCACATTCCACCCGAGCATTGGCAAGTTCCTGGGCGATGGAAGCCAAAGCATCGCCAGAAGCTATCTGCAGGACTGCTAGATGGTCTTCCGTCAATACATTTATTAAGCATTATAAATTAGATGTCCTTGCCTCCCAGGATGCGAGATTTGGGAGGAAGG